>NC_027756.1:50402560-50404456 GCF_000695525.1 Brassica oleracea var. oleracea | reverse complement strand
GTATGAGTCACTTGTCTTTGTCCAAGGATGTTAAGACAGGTCCTGAGATTGAGAAAGACACGATCTCCACATCTTTGTTGGAGAGATCAAAAGTTGTCCATGATTTAATTCCAAGAGACAAGGAGATTTTAAACCCAAAGAAAGAAGGGCCATCAAACCAATGTAAGTCTTCTAACTCTGAGGATTTAAAATATCAGACATGTTATAGATGTCATAAGAAAGGACACTATGCTGTATTTTGTCCTACTAAACAAGCATTGATAGAAGCATCACTAGAAAAGAAAACTGATTTATCTATGAAGAGTGATAGTTTTATTCAATCTGATTTATTAGCTCAAAATTCTTGTATGGTCTTGTAACAGGTCTTGAGGAACCAAGAGAAGGAGAGCCATCAGTAGTAACCCACGTGATGGACCAGAAGATGGTTCAAGACACAATGCAGTCCATGTTGCTTAAAGAAGCAAAACCGGTCATAAAAGTATCCCACCAAGGTAAGTTTCAAACACCACCTTTGGATACTAGTACTGACGTGTGTGTTCTTGGTACAGGTAGAACAATTGAAAGCTATAAGCTTATAGTTCCAAACAAAGAACCAGACCCTAAGCTCAGCCATGAACCCACTTCTAAGTGGAAACCGAAATCTGAACAATCCATTGTTCAAGTTCCAAAACCTATGGTAAGATTCCTTTTAGATAACCATGTTCTTAATATTTCCATGACAGATATAATGCACTTGCTTTTTGTCCAGAATGTTGAGAATTTTTCAGGTTGCAAGGAAGAAAGCTTCAAAGAAATCCCACCAGATTATCTTATGTTGCTAGGAGGATCAACTCCAAAGATGATCAGAAACGTGGCCACCAAAAATTTGAAGGACCATCCACTCCAGAAGATAAGAAATGACCATGTCCAGAGCAGAAGCGTGATCCATTCCTATTTTCTCAAAGGAGAACCACCTGATACAAATTCCATTCCCAAACCGAAACAGTTCCAAGGTAAGGTTTTAGAATCTCAAAAGAGGATGAAAGCTGACTTGCTCTATCTTGGTGCAGGTTACATAGTTTCGAGGTCGAAACCTTGTCAAGAGGGAGGGGATGTTGTGGTCACGAAATCCATGGTTCAACCAGAGTCTCACCTAACCTTCCAAACCGGCCATCTAAGAGGTACCAGAGATCGAGGTTCAGTCCAAGGAGGATATCTTGACAAGAAGGAGGATTTTTAATATGAAACCAATTTTACAAGAAGGCGAACTCCTCAAAGAGTCATTGAGGCTTGGAATTTCAAGAAAAGCTTCACGGACCAGAAAGTTATGGATTTTACAAACTGAAGGTTATCCTGCCCGTCAAGTTGCGAGTATCAGCCCTTAGAAGTGGATTTCAGCCCAACCATGAAGCGGTCTTGTCCAGAAAAAATCATGGGCTTCAATACAGATGTCTTAGCTTTCGGGAAAGCCCAAAATCAGAATAATTGATCAAGGGAAAACCAAGATGCAAACAATTTCCCAAAACCGGCCAAACCGACATCAATTATGGAAAGTTGCCAACCTCTTCAATTTGGCTCGAACCAAACCTTTCTTTGGAAGCCACGAGATCATCTCAACCATCCAGAAGACATCCAAGACTTCCTTAGATGCACCAGCACCCAGAGGATCAGGCGGATTCTCATTTACTTCAACTTGCCTTATTTGGAGTCTCAAGCATTTAAATTCCAACAGCTCTTTTTTCCTTCAGTCTATGCACGACATCAACTCCTTACAGACCATAAATAAGATTCCCAGGAAGCTCACTTACCCCCTTAAACCGTCCAGATACAAGGAGAACACCATCTACATTCATTTGGCCAAGATTCTCATCATTAAGCCTCCAATGGCTAGTTTTCATGGAGCCATCAATTCCTTTG
>NC_027756.1:50395964-50402507 GCF_000695525.1 Brassica oleracea var. oleracea | reverse complement strand
TCCTCCGCCAATAAGAGCATCGTCTTGGTGCCAAGAGGCGTCAATCGAGCATCGAGGGCTGAGGGGTTGCGTATCGGGTGGTGGTTGGGTTTCCTCTTCGCCTTGGGATGTGTGTAAGGTTTGCGCTAGTCTTCAGTCGACTGCTTCTGATATAGCTGTTTGTACTGTATCTAGAGGGGGAGTGTCTTTCCCGTTAAAGAGTTTGTCATTTCGAGCTTTCCAGATATACCACAAAAGCCATGGCACGTTATCAAGAATCGAGGGCGGGACGCCTAATTCTTTCGCTCGTCAGAGGATGCGATTAAGGTTACTGGGAGCTGAGTTGCTCGGGAACAAGCCCGGAGAGTGAGGGACATGGGCGAGAGCCCAGACCTGAACAGAGGGAGGACACTCGAAAAGTAGATGATTGACTGATTCGTTGTCGGCTCCGCATCGCGGACAGTTCCTCTCTGAACTACAGTGACGATCTGAAAGTCTACCACAAACCGGAACGCAGTCGGATAGGGCATTCCAGATAAAATGTTTGATCTTTCGTGAGGTCTTGATGGACCATACTTTGGCCTTTAGACTCGTAGTACTTGGCTCGGATACCAAAGGAGGTGCACGGTTTGTATCCATCTCCATCGCTAAGGTGTACCCGGACTGAACCGAGTAAGCTCCAGACTTTGTGAAGGCCCAATTGTAGTTGTCGGGTCTGTGGGAGCGCGGAAGTCTCAAACTCTGGATAAGGGGGATGTCGCGGGGTGATAGTAGTTGGTGGAGCAGCGGGGGGTTCTAGTCGTGAGACAAAGGGTCGATGAGATCACAGACGCGAAGGTTGGGGTTAAAGGAGGGACAACAGGGGATAGCTGGCCGTGGCTTCACGTCTGGTATCCAATGATCGGACCAGACCATGGTGTTATTGCCCATTCCGATTGATCGTCTCAGGCCGGCTTTCAGGAGCGGTTGCGCGGCCACCAAGCTACGCCAGACATACGAGGGAGAGCTTGCCCTTGTGACGTCCACCCCAGTCGATAGGCGAAAGTATCTCCCTTTTAGAACTCTAGCAAGGAGTGAGGTTGGATGTTGGATCAACCTCCAGAGCTGCTTCGCAAGTAGTGCGAGATTAAAGTTTCTAAAGTCTCGAAAGCCAAGTCCTCCCTTATCTTGGGGAATGCATATACTCTTCCAGGCGATCCAGTGTAGTCCTTTGTTATTTTGTTTTGTGCTCCACCAGATGACACTGGTTAGCTTTCTAGTGATCTCTAGTGGGAGCAGAAAACATGACATGACATAGGTTGGGAGTGCTTGAGCCACGGACTTGATTAGTACCTCTTTCCCTCCTTTGGAGAGGAGTTTCCCGGACCATAAGTTAATACGGTTCTGGAGGCGGTCTTGGATAAAGGCGAAGGCTTGTTTTTTACTTCCACAGATTTTCTTCGGTAGCCCGAGGTAGACTCCCATTCCACCTTCCTTCGAGATCCCGAGAGAGCGTTTGAGTTCTGACTTGATATCCGGAGGAACTTTTCTTCCAAAGAGGATGGACGATTTGTTTACATTCAGTTGTTGCCCAGAGGATGAACCATAGGTGTTGATGATCCACACTAGTTCAGAGCATTGCTGGACGTCAGCTTTGCAGAAGAACAGACTATCATCTGCGAAGAGAAGATGGGAGACTGGTGGACTGTTTCTGGCGATCTTGAGTCCAGTGATTCTTCCCTCCCTTTCCGCTCCCTGAATGTGGGATATAAGAGCTTCCGTGAGGAGAATAAAGAGAAAAGGTGATAGGGGATCGCCTTGTCGAATGCCTCGCGAGGGAGTAATATTTCCTTTTGGTTCGCCATTCAGTAGGACCTGGTAAGAGACTGACGAGATACAGAGTTTGATCCATGACACCCACTGCGTAGAGAAGCCTAGTTTCAGTAGGAGTGCTTCGAGGAAAGACCATTTCACTCTATCAAAAGCCTTGCTCATATCGGTTTTGATTGCTACGAACTTTGATCGGCAGCCGGGGTTCGTACGTAAAGCATGGAAAACTTCGTGGGCGACGAGAATATTGTATGTGATCAAACGCCTGGCTACGAAAGCCGATTGGGTCTCCGAAATTATTTTCGGGAGGAATTTCTTGAGATGCTTGCTCATCAGTTTAGAGATGACTTTATAAGAGACGTTACACAGACTTATTGGCCTAAATTTTATCATTTCCGTTAGTCTTTCCGTCTTGGGGATGAGGAAAATATTAGTCTGGTTTAGGCGTGGATCCATAGTACAGTTCGTGAAGAATTCTTTCACTGTAAGTCATACTGCCTTCGCCGTAATGCCCCAATACTTCTGGAAAAATAGGCTCGTCATTCCGTCCAGACCGTGAGCTTTGTCCGGGTTTATATCAAATATTGTGCTCTGGATCTCATCATCTGATGGAATTTTTGTAAGGGCTTCATTCATGGCTGGTGTAACCTTCTCAGTAATGTACTGGAGTGAGTCATCGAAGTCCGAGGGGTTCGACGAAGTGAACAGAGTCTGAAAGTACCCTGTCGCTACTTGTTCCAGATCATCGTCCGTTTCTGCCCATGTACCATTTGTTCTTCATAGCTTCAAGACACGGTTTCTTGCTCTCCTCTGTTTGGTGGTAGCATGAAAAAACTTTGTATTATGGTCTCCCTCTTGTAGCCAATTTGCTCGGCTCTTTTGTTTCCAATAGAGTTCCTCGTCTCTGAACGCTGCGCAGAGGTTCCACTTAAGATTCAAGATTGCCTCAGTTAGCTGAGCTTGCTCAAGTTGGCATTTAATCTCTTCAATTTTTTTTGCCGTGTTGGAGGGGTTGGCCCGTTTCCATCTGGATATAACTTTCCTACAGAACACGATCCGGTAGTGTAGATCATCTCGATCAAAGAGGTTTGGGTCGTTCCAACCCTGAAGAATGGTCTCATGGAAGTCCTCCTTCCCAATGCATCTCTTATCGAATTTGAAACCTCGTCTCCCAGGCTTCTTAATAGAGAGAAAACGCGAGAGGATGGGGTGGTGGTCCGAGCCCCATAAGCGAAGATACTCCACATTTGTGTGAGAGAAGCAATGGTGCCAGTCCTCGTTACCCACATCACGGTCTAGTCGACATTGGAATTTGCCATTGCTTCTATTACCCACCCAAGATAAGGGGTTTCCTGACTATGGGAATTCAATCATTCCACAATTAGCTAGCATGTTTCTGAAGGGCAGGAAGGATGATTCACTACGTTTGCGACCGCCTTTTTTTTCCAGATTACTGGTGATTTCGTTAAAGTCTCCAAGCATGAGCCATGCTCCAGATCTATTAAGGCTCATGCGGGTCAAACGTTCCCATACATTTTCTCGGTAATTAATAACCGGATCACCATAGACAAATGTGATGTAGACTTTGTGTCCTGCTATGGTTGCCTCGATATCGATCATACGATTATCGGAATAAAGAATTGTAACTTCAAAAGAATCTAAATAGAAAAGAGCTAGTCCACCGCTTCGACACTCTGGTTCCACGGTGAACAATTTATTATATCCAAATTCAAACTGAAAATCCTGAATAAAAGAAAAACTATTTTTTGTTTTTGAAAGAAAAAGAAAAGAAGGAATAAAACAACGGTGCAGTTCCCGGAGATGTTTCTTGGCCAGGTATGCTCCGGCTCCCTGACAATTCCAAACTATGGCACTCATATCCTCTCACTGGGTGGTTTCTAGGACACCATCAAACCTGAGAGAGACAAAGGTTTTTTGCTTAAAGCAGAAGGAAACATCTCATTACGAGGGACATCATGGGAGGAGATAGTAGAGAGATTACCCAGAGTGCTTCGCTTACGAGGAGAGCGACCTCGAAGCTGATTGAGCTTCTTTGAAGCCTTTGATGCCTTTTGACCTTTTAATTTCGGGTTCTTTGGAACGAGTTTCTTAAGGTACCCTTTTGCAGAGGTCATGGGAAGCGAGGCACGTTGGGCTATGTCCTGAGTCTGGGCGAGAGCATTTTTTGCTTGAGATGGAGCCGTAGGGAGTGGAACCATCGAGAGATCTTCCTGCAGTTTATTTGTAGTCTCAGCATTATCCGGAGAAAGTTGTGAGATGGCATCGATCTTTTCCGCGTTGTCGTCTGGAACTTCATCAAGGAGATCATCGGTGTCCAGCATCTCTGCATCCATCTCCAAACGTTCTGTTTCCATAACCATACTATCAACAAGAGCTAGCTCATCTTCAGTGAGAGTGATCTCAGGGTCCTGGCCAAGGTCTAAATCAATGTCCAAGTCGAGTTGCTTTGGGACGTTGTTCTTATGACCAGGAGAGGAAGCTTCCGGTCTCGGAGATATGGTATGCTGGTGAGTTTGATGCATGTTTTCTGGATCACGAATGATGACGGAGGATGACCGGGCACGAGGTTCGCGATGTCACATGAAACGTCTCTAAAAAAGGTTGTTATTGACAATTTGAAGGAATAGGATTGTTATGATTGGCTGATAAGGCCCGTTTTAAGCCCTGGCTAGTCTAAGCTCAGTCCAGTAAGTTTCGTTAATGATTTAAGCACTAATAAAGCCTGTCCCTGATTTTTTTTTTTTTTTTTTTGGCATTACCAAAACCGCAAACGCAATCCGAAAAAGATAACCGGTTCCTTGACTTCCATCCAATAATCTGATATATTTGTATCCAGGAAACCAAGACCGTTGGCGTTTTTGGTTAATTTTCTTCTTGTTGAAAAATATACATCAATCTTTTTATTCATTTCTTTTGCTATAATCTCAAGAAACTAAGGATTCTCTAGTTGTAATATACCAAAAACACACATATCAATATCATTCAAAAGAAATGAAGTTTGCAAAACAAAGGGGAAGGGGGGGGGGGGGTGTGGAGGGGTGCAAAAGAGCAAAACTAAACTGCAAATCAACACATCATATTTGCATTCCAAAACAAAACTATACATTATATGCATTTCACTTAGCCACTCACATATCATATACCCTAAGATTATTATCAACTTCACTGATACCACAACCCCCATTCACTGTACTTATTATGGGTGTGTTGTTCATACAAAGAATAAAATAAAATAAACTTCACAACCAATGATTCATCAAATCAGGCCGATACAGGTGCACTGGGGATAACCGATGATGATGATGCAGCGACTTCAATAGCTACCTTCTTTTGTGTTGAGCATTTTGAAGTTGAAGGCCCTGATTCACACATATCCCCAATATCCAGAGTCTCTGGGAGGTTTTCTTGAGCTTCATTGCTATATATCTGCAGGATTAATAGAGATCAGAATCATTACACAAAACTTAATAAAAAAAATAAACAAATGTGACAAACTATGATGTCGCAAGTGAATGAATAGGAGAGATGACTAATGAATCTAACCTCAAGCTGATTGAGCATCTCAATGGTTGCTTCAAGATCACCGCTATTCGCAAGATAAACATCATTAATAGACTCTTGAGAGAGACCAGAGAATGTAACAAGAAGGTATTCAATATCCATGTCAATCTCCATCTCCATGTCAAAATCGTCATCCCTTATCAGCTTGTACGCCACTTCAGATGAAATCTTGGGCATCGACACTTGAACGCCTTCAAAACTTAAATCTTGTGTTGTGGGGTTGGCAAACAGCAAACCGTCCATATCATGATGATGATCAACTCTTTTATAGAGTGGTACGTATGATGTTGCATGGGGATTCAACGCAAATGCTCCTCCTGGATTCATTGCTCCTTGTCTTGGTAAGAAAGGTACTGCTGTATTCAAATTGGTATCCATTAACAAACAAGAGACATAACATAGCAAATTTAACAACACACGAAACATAACATAGCAAATAATAACACGGAAAATACAATTAAAATGCTTACGTTAGAGAACCTGGTCACGAGTTATGGTAAAAAAAAAAAACAAATGACAATCAAAGGAATATATTTTTTGAAAAATGATGGGAAGAAGAGTGATTATTATATGCAAGATTCGAGAACGAAGAGGGATGGTGTCTTGACCTGGTCAACGATCGAAGAAAAAGGAGAAAATGAGCTTAACAAAACTAAGCGTTGACGAGGTCAAGAGACGTAAATGAGTGTTTCTCGTCGAGAGGGTCTGCCTGGACACACGATTATCATTATCCTTGGCCGGGATAGGGACCGAATCTGACGTGTCATCTCTTCCGGTTAATACTGGCTTACAAACCGGAAATTAGAATGACAATTTCGGTTTAGTGTCTGGTTATGTGGAAATGATATCAAAACAAAGAGTGGATTAGATGAGCTAGATAGAGGAGGAAGAAGAAGGTGAAGAAGCTCTAGAAACAAACGCAAGCCATATCCATGGCTCTTTTCTCTCCGTCTTTCTCTTCTCCATGCTATCGTCTTCACAGGTGACTAATTCATCTGCACTATTATACGCCACTGGTTGTTTTTCGTCGAAAGCTTTTTAAATTTTGATTGCGATGTTCAATTCTCAGGTGCAGAAGCAACAACATTTCGAGCAAGTATAATCATGGAGGAGAATCAACAAAGGAGATGATGATTTCTCCTTCTCGTGTTTCTACGAGATCGGTTTCATCGG
>NC_027756.1:50371518-50395668 GCF_000695525.1 Brassica oleracea var. oleracea | reverse complement strand
ATCGGTTTCATCGGAAGAGGGGCTCTCTCGTAGGGGTTTAGTGCTGATTGGCCTCTCTTCTTCCTTGTCTACGCTCTTACCACTGTCTTCTTCTCCTAGTAAAGTTTTTTTTTTATCTTTTTTATCTTTTACTGTCTTTATCAAACTTGTGTAGATATATTTTTTTTTTTAACTTTTAGCTAAGATTTTTTTGGCTTATGAAGCGTCATTAGTGTTTGCAAGTAGAATAGAGAATGGTTCATGGAAGCAATAGAGTATCTCTTACAGTGTCACACATTTTTTTTTTACTTGTATGATTAATTCTCTTTTTTTTTTTCACATTGTTCCTTGGGTTTTTGTTATTTGCAGTCACACATGCTGCAGAAGAAGCAGTGAAAATGGGTTGCATGGTGGATGATATCAATGCTTATTCTTATGCTTACCCACTCGAGCTTCCATCTGAGAAGCTTGTCTTCAAATGGTATTATCTATGTCTCATTCACGAAAGACTGGATCTTTTGATGAAAGTGCTTCCTAATAGTTCAAATCATTACTCACTTAACGTTGATATTATGCAGGGTTGAATCAAGAAAGCCTGAACGTTACTCCTCAGCTGCGCCACTCTCTCGTAAGTGTTTTCCTTTTAACTCCATTGATTTATTGATGCTTTTCTCCATATATCTTTTCCTGTGTAACCACCATTCTAGTTACGTTATATGCATAAAGTTTTGAGACTGAATCTGTTTCGAATGGTCCAGCTGATGCGCGTCTACGGATTGTTTCCGAACGACTTGACCTTATCGACAATCTAGTGATTTCTGTATCGGTAACTTTATGGTGTTTGCCCCACTTACCAGAAGACTACTTCTCTTTCTTGTCTTTCTCCCCTGATGTCTTTTACGCTTCTTTGATCCAGATAGGTCCCCCAAACTCAACCTTCCTAACATCAAAAGACAAGAAAACATGGACTGCCAAAGACGTTGCTGACTCTGTTCTTTCTGATAAATCAGCATTGGTAAACCCATCTTACATGACGATAACAATTTTTAGTTTTCTCAAACTTTATTCAGATTGTTTGATAGAGTTTGTGTGTATCATTTCCTGCAGCGTGTCACTTCAAGTCAGCGTCTAGAAGAGAGCTCTGTTCTTGATGCACATTCTACTGATGTAAGTACCATCTTCCATAACAAAGTTAAAAAAAAATGAATCTACAAAACGCATGAGCCCCACATATGGTTTTCTGTATGCAGATTGATGGGGAGCCTTACTGGTACTACGAGTACCTTGTCCGCAAATCACCAACCAAAATCGTAACCCTCTCTCTCTCTATCTCTGAGTTGATCCTTATTGTGTAAAGACATAATGGGTCTTGACTTATTGCCTTGACTGTTTATGTTATTTGGGCAGGCTGAAGCATCAAAGATGTACAGACACTACATTTCTTCAACAGCTGAACGAGATGGTAAACAACTTTCACGAGATATAGTTGATATGCAATGTTTGTTAACGCTAATATAAGCTCACACTTTGCAGGGTACTTGTACACCTTAAATGCCTCAACCCTTGGCAAGCAATGGGACATGGTACAAAACCTCTAACATCTACTCTCTCTGTTATTCTGTTGTTTTTAAGTGTGAAGATATCTGATTTTTGAGTGTTTGTATAAATGCAGATGGGACCGGTGTTAGAAAGAGCAGTTGAGTCCTTTAGGCTTCTTCCTCCTACTGATAGTTATGTTCCCCCATACAAAGATCCTTGGAGGTTTTGGTGATACTCATCTCCTGTACTCCAGCTTTTCTTCATAAAAAACTGCTTCTTTTTTTTGAAACTGTAGTTAAATTTGATAGGAGAGGTTCAGAATCTTGATAGCTCTCTCACTCTCAGTTATAAAAAGTTGTATTAAAAGAGCCAAGGGGACTAGTCTTCCCAACTTTGAAGATCTTGTTTACATGCATGTGTATTTGCATGACGTGCCTTGAGTTTTCATGCATGTGTTCTTGGAACTAGGAATATACTCCAAACAAATCAGAGATATAATTATATAATATACACAAAAAAACAGAGAAACTTTCTTCGTATAGTTCATCTTTCCATGTGACTTGCTAAATACACTGACCACTGACTCCTTTGGAACTTGTCTCTGGGTAAAAAATCAAGAGATAACTGAAGGGTGGGGGCGAAGCCACAAAAACCGGCTTATTTTACCCTCTTCTTATATATATAATTTAAGATTGTCATCTCTGAATAAGAGAACCATATACTTATAAAATATCCATAACAATAAACATTAAACACCCACCAAAACCATGAAAGATGAGACCATATAATGTTTTTGTCAGGTAGTAGCAGAAGCACAAGCAATATACAAAAAAGCGATCATCCATGGCCGCTTTGATTTAGAGAAACCAGCAGCTCTTTTTTTTTTTTAAACAGATGATCAGCTCAAGCATCTTCTACCTTTCCTCCTTTTTTCATGGACTCAAAACCAATAATGGAAATGGTGGGTGCATTAGACCTCAGCCAACGGTGAAGATCACACCGTTGCTCTTCTTCTTGGAGAGTTCCTTGTCTGAAGACGAGTCAGACTTAGCTTCTTCCTCTTCTTCCTCTTCCCTTTCCTCATCTAGAAGAATCACCTCTGAACGGCAATCGCTACTGCAAAACGCTTTGTATCCTCTGAAAACAAAACCAACACACCCAAATTAAACAAGACATTTTGCTATTTAGCTACACTATAAAGAGCATTTTGCATTTCTAGATAACAAAGTATTGTAAAGAACCTAACTTTCAATGTCTAAGTGCACAAAAAGGAGGAAGAGAAGAGAGTACCTGTACATGTATATATCTTTCCCCATACCCAACTTCTTGCTGCAGAAGGAGCAGAAGCTCAAGAAGTCACTGGGAGGTAGTAACACATCAGCTATCGTTGTCAAGTCAAGAGGAGCAATAACAAAAATGCTCTCTTTCTCGTCTTCACAACAATCTTTCTTCGTCATCCCATCGTCCTCTACCGACTCCAGAACCTGACTCCCGTAAATATGAGTGGTTTTGGGTTCATGAACAAAAGTGTACTCCTCCTCTGAGATCTCAGCTTCACTTTCAACAGGCTCACTAACCGATCCTTGTTGACAAGCATCAATGTTGTTGACACTGATGTTCCCAGCACCAGAGCAAGAGCCATCAGCATTAGGCTTATCATCCTTGAGCATAGGAGATTTGGTAAAGGGGTTCAGCATCAAGGACCCAAAGATCATGTTTTTACTATCAGGTGATGGAAGAAGAATCCTTGATGAATCAGTGTGGTGATCATCGAGAGAATCAACAATCCTCAAGCCTACTTTTCCAGAATCCCAGCTTCTCTGATGCATTCTCGGGATTGACCTCAGAGAAGAAGACCCACCAAAGGGGTTCCCTAGAAACAATCTGAACTCCAAAGGAGATGTTGGGCTCCAAGCTGTTTCGTAATCTGAGAGGGACTTGGAGTTTGGTTGTTGAGACATGATTGATCTGTGTCGGAAAAAACAAGAGGGTAAGTGTTGGGTCCAGATGATGATCGGACAATTAGACTAATCCATAAATGACAGTTTCAATTTGACAAGAGTTTGGTTACAATGTCGGAAAAAAAGCAAAAAGCTTTGATCTTTTTTTTCTGAACATAAAAAAAAGATTTGATTTTTCAATAAGCAAAGAAGCAAACTTTATGAAACAGAAGGGAACCCAGATGAGAAGGAACATTCAAAACAAAGGAAAGGATCATCAAACAAAGAATAAATCAAACAGATTATATTAAAACACACAGAAAGGAAAGAACTTTGAACTCTATTGCAAACAATCTAGAGAAGAAAGGCACCTGGGTTTTTTTTATCAGGACTTTCAACTCTATTGACAAGGATGTGTTGTGTCTGAAGAAGAAAAACAATGCGGAGTCTTCGTCTAATATCTGTGCAAAGTCTTGTGAGGTACTCTTCTCTCTTTCTCTTTCCTCAAAATCAGCGAAGCAGTGAGCTTCTCAGATTCTCTCTCTCTCTTGAACTCACGTTTTAAGTTAAGTTCTCACACAAATGCAAGTTATGTATGTAGCTGATAAAGAGAAATTAGCGACAAAAAAATAGTTACCTTTCTTATCATATTTATTTAATGTAAATAGTAGTATTTTTTTTTATATTTAATCGGCGGAAAAAGTGGCTGAGGTGACAGAATAAAAATGATAGCACACCTCTGTCGAAATTCTTTGGTTTGGCAGATTTGGCTGTCTTACTTTTAGCCTATTTTATTTGGGTTGCCTGTTCTTTTTTTTTTTCTACTCTTTGCATGTAAGAAAAAGAAAGAGATTAGTAAAGTGTTCAATATGTTTTTTTAATATGAGCTTAAGAAAAAGAAAGAGATTAGTAAAGTGTTCAATATGTTTTTTAATATGAGCTTACGTAAATAATAAATTTATTTTAAGCTTTATATTTTCTCACATAATGTCTTAAGTATTTATTAATTATTTCTACATATTTAACAATTATTATGATCGTTTAGTTAGTTAAACTATTTTTAAATAATTTAACGATTTACAAAAATTTAGATCATTTATGTTTTATCGTATTTGAAAAATAAAAATGTAGTTGAAAGATTAACCTACGGATATCTATAAGTTTTTTAAAATTATCATTAAAATATTAATAAAGTTTTCAAACTAAGGTAACTTTAAAAGCTTTCTAAGAAATAATCATTTTAAGAATTAACAAATAGGGAAAGTGTAAGTTAATTCCCTTAACTAAATATTTATCCCCTTCCAAAAACTTCAATAATATTCTCTTACATACTTAGCCTGTAAGTCACTTTTATATGCATACATTAATCTTTAAAATAGTGCAAGTTAATTAATTCTCATAGACCTGTTTGAAGAGCATATGTTTTAACATATAAAGTTATATATTTTTATTGGTATGATGTATGCTTTTTGTTCGTTTTCTTTTTATGGATAGTAATATTTTATACTTTCTTTTTCATAAAGATAGATTTTTAGTGATTTTACGCATGCTAAGAAAACATATTAAATCACTATAATAAATATATTATTTTCTATAATTTTAAATTTTCAATAATTTTTTATAAATAGTAATTCAATAAAATCAATTAATTCAAAGAAAATATTAAAAAGTCTGGATATCCAGAGGGGCCGAATCCGGATCAGGATAGTAAAAGGTTAGATCCGTCAAAGTCGGATCCGGATATCTTAATTTTTAAGTCCGGATATCCGGATCCGTAAGTTTTATTAATAAATATTTCAAAAATAGTAATATCTATATATAAATATTAATTTTATTTAATATATTTTCATTTTTATAATAGTATATATAAATTTTATGTAAATTTTGTAATATTATACATAGAAATAACTAAAGACATTATATATTTTTTTAAAAAAATATTGTCAATATTTTATATATATATTAATATTATTTTTTATTTATTTTAAGGATCCAAATCCGGATCCGGATATCCGCCGGATATTCCAATTTTTAGAAGGATATCCGACATTCGGATATCCGAAAACCTTGGATCCGGATAAGGATAGTAAAATTATGGATCCGTCGGATAAAGATTCGGATCCGGATACCGTAAAATTGTCCGGATATCCGATTCATCATCCCAGGCCTGGTCGTGTTTATTTTTGTTTGCGTTTAATGTAATTTCTATTTCTCTCTCTCTTAAAAGTCCCAGTTATGTCGACATTATATAATTATTATTAATTTATTATGGTGTCAGAATCTACAAGAAATGGTGAAATTACAGTTGGTTTTAAATACAAGTAAAAAGAATCCCTTCAGAGCAATTATAATTTTTGTCCTTTTTCTTTCGGTATTCTTCTTTTGCTTTATACATTTTGTCATAACATATAATTATTTTGCTTTCTTCATTTTAATTACGCTGTCGCCACATAATCACAAACAATATTATAAGACAAAAGGGTATTGTTTGTTTCTAGTTTTATGCTGAATTTACTAACAACACTTTTATATTTGTAGTAATGGTTAAAACAATTTATTAGAAAGTTCTAGCCAATTCTAGAAATCCATTTAAACTGTAGGCAAGAATACAACACGACCAGAGAAAGAACAAATAGTAATTATTCTAGACATAACTTAAAAAAAAAAGAATTCTAGACATAACTTCAGAAGGCATATTTACATACATGTAATTTACATCTCTCAGCAATATCACCATACACATATCCCCTATATATTAATTGAGAAAACACGACCAGAAAAAAAACAAATAGTAATTATTCTAGACATAACTTAAAAAAAAAAAAGAATTCTAGACATAACTTCAGAAGGCATATTTACATACATGTAATTTACATCTCTCAGTAATATCAGCATACACATATCCCCTATATATTAATTGAGAAGTATTTAAAAAATTATAATCTTAATTTTGTATTAATTAAAAAAAACCTCAAATCCTATATGGCACTCTAAATACCTTCTAAATTTCATTTCAAAAAATTCTACAGCATCTAATATAAAGCATAATTTAATCTAATGGTGTTACTTTATTCCATAATTATATAACACTAGAGAATATTATATTAACCTAAAATATAGGAAGTGTGTATTCTTTCCTTAAATAAAAGCTACGGAATTACCTAATATGACTTACATATATAAGACAATTAATGATTATGAATAATAAAGATTTGATAACAATTTTTGCATCTTTCTTCATTTTTGTTTAAATTTATATTATTAAAAAAAATTAAACAATCACATTAACCATATAATAAAAAATTAGATTTTTTTCTTATATGTTATATTTTGATTTTTTTAAATGACTTTAAATTACAAAAATGAGGAAACCTTATATGTTATATTTTTTTAAAACGACTTTAAAATACAAAAATGATGACATCTTATATGTTATTTTTTTATTATATGTCAGATTTTTTCTTATATGTTATATTTTGATTTTTTTTAAACGACTTTAGATTACAAAAATGTAAGTTTTCTTTAAGTATACGACTAAAACATTAAAATGACATGTATCAATTCGATGGTTGATTTGAAAGCTTTCAAAACCATATGAAAAATAAAAGTCAAAATAATTCAACTGTGAAAACAATACTGTTCACTTTTTTCAAGAAATGTGTTCGATGGAAAAAATAAAGTTTTTATGTTATAATTTGTTTAATGTCCAATCCGATCAAACCATAATGTATTAATTATAGTTTTGTTCTGTTATTTTTAATAAAAATTGATCCGATCCATCGAAAATAAATTATATAATAACAATAAAAAATATTATATATATAAATAAAATGATCAAATATATAAAAGAAACTATCGATAATATATACATATAAACTCACAATACGAAAGATGCAGATCTTATCCTAGTTATATCATTAAAAATGTGTAAATATATGTTATTCATTCGTGTAACGAAAATGTAAGATCTTTAAATCAGGGTGTTGAGCTACAACTTTGTGGTTTGATCTGGTGGGGTATATAATCCCATCCAGTAAAAATCGAATCAGTTTGGATTGATGTGAACAAAAATTCAGGATCATGTCCGCGTTGATATATATATATATATTATATTATGAGTCATCTACCCTACCAAAATCAGACTAGGTAACAATATACATTTATTTTTATTTGGTGATAAACAGAAACAGTGACTGCAATTGCATACATAACTAATATTACAGAATTATCAGGCGATAAACTAGGGCTGACCAAAAAATCTGAATCCGAGTAACTGATCCGAACCCGATCCGAAAAAATAGTACCGAACCGAACCAAAATTAATTAAATATCCGAACAGATTCAAAATTTTGGTATCTAAAGAACCAGAACCGAACTCAACCCGGATCGAAGTATTCCGGGTACCCGAGTGTATCCGAAATTTTACACCCCATTATATAAATATATTATAAATTTAATATCTATTAAAAACATCCAAAATATATAAGATATTTTTAAATTTTCTAAAATACTTGAAAATATATACTAATATTCAAAAGTAAATATCTAAAATAGCTAAAATATACTCAAAACACCAAAAATATTTAAAATATCTATTAATTATCTATCAAAATATTCAAACCAAATCAAATTATATGTTAAGTTTAGGTATTTTGACATATGTTATTCAAATTTGTATGTAATATAATATTTTGTTTATAGATTTTAAAAAATTTAAAGTATAAAGTGAATTTTAAAATTTTAAAAATAATTTTAATGGGTTATCCGAACCCGAAGCAAACCCACAAAGATCTGAACCGAAACTTAGACCCTGAAAACCCGAACCGAATCCGAAAAAGTACCGAACACCCACCCCTACGTTACACTGTCAATTTGTATATACCAAATCTATATAATAAAGTGTAAAATACTAAAACTGCAAATTTCCTAATTTTCGTATAGATGACAAAATCATACATTTACAGTCAATATTCTATTTATTCATCGTATTTTGTTCAAATAAAGTCCTTGTAAGAAAATTGCTCATCTTATAGGTTGAATTGATCCCCAAATTCGTCAAGAGTTATGTTAATTATGCTAATAAGCATCTTACATCAAAATATCATCTTATGTTCGAATTATTGATGATAGATAGAACATTATATGCATATTGCAATAGTGAATTTTCATGTAATTCTGTTTCCTAATTTTTGTAAATGAATGAGACAAAAATCGAAAATATGAATATCACATAGCATTTATAGAGTGATGACATAATGCTATGTGAAAATAGTAACCTATGAAAAGAAAAGAAAAGGAAATAGAAAACATGTAAGACGTTGACGGTCCGGCCTGCAAGGAAACGGCTAGGAATAAGATCAACCATCGTCATCATCGATTGACCGTCGAGATCTTTCAACTGCGTGGAGACTCCTGCTTACGACGCGTGGACCGGAGTCACCTTTAACCTGACCAGTGAATCATAGTTAACACGCAATTTTTACAGTTTTACTACAACCATCATTCACTTCTTTTCTTGTCGTCTTCTGTTCTTCTATTACATGACGACACGTATACCCGTCCATGTCAGGTTTTAAAACGATGCGTTTGGTCTCACAGCCTTAATTTCTTTTTAATAATAAAATCTTTAATACGCCTTTCGAAAAATTCCTTTTGTTATATTTTATTTTATTAGGACGCAGATTCAATAATACTCCCATTTTAAACTCTTTTTAAACACTGCTAGGCGAGTTATGCAAGATGTGTGTCTGATAATTCCTTATTATTTTAATTTGATATTTAGTTATACGGTCGGTTATAAATAAATAGATCAGCTGATTAGAGTGATTAGGCTTTTGTGGTTGATGCTAGAGATGTAACAGGCAACGGATTAAGAACGTCGTGGAGAACGTACGTTCATATGATGTGTTGTCGGTGATGACCTTTTTCACCACAGGCATATCTTTCTTTTCTTCACCAAAAATCAACGTTTTACTTTTAATATTACTTTGCACTGAAATATAGATTTGATTCAATATTCTGCTAATATTTTTAGTCAAATAAAGGCTGACAAGGGTTCAATTTATTGTACTTTTAACTTGCCTTCAAAATAGTGTACAATAAATAGCTTACCATAAATATTCCGGAGTAAGAACTAAGAAGTTAACACATGCCAATGACAAATATTGAGGTTTGCATATCATTTTAAACAGTATCATTAATGCAAATGTTTTCAACAGTATGTCACCGATGAAAATGTTTTAAACGGTATTTTTAAAACTGGACCGAAAGTCAAATCGGATTCAACCGTGAACCGGAAACATAGCCGGTTGAGTCAATGATAAAACCCAGAGAAATCAAACCGGCAAAAAGACGTGAAACCGGCGAACCAATGAATCAATTTCGAACCAAGTTTGATTATTAAAAGTAAAATTTTGAATTACAATTAGACAATTATTTTTCACAACAAAAGCTATCTATTTTCCATATTCTGGCAAAAATATAAGTGTATGCGGCAAAATAAAGTTAGTCAAATGAAATAAGTTAACTAATCACGAGTAATCTTACATGGAATTTGTGAAAAGCCTACCAGTCACAAAAATCTGAATTTTACAACTCAAAGTAACTCCCTTAAACTATACCCAAGGGGTAGTCAGATTGAGAAAAGAAGCCGCATCAGCATGTATCCTACACACAACGGAGTAAGAAGAAGAAGCAAAAAGATGACATTAATCATCCTTTTTCCCGCAGATTTTCATTTGGATAAAAATCAAGAAACCAAGGTGCTTACCGTATCGAAGTTGGTGGATTCGATGGCAAGAAGACACATTCTTCCTAGTAAGATTCTCTAGTCACTGTCTTGAGAAAACACAAGATCATTGTATGAAGCTAAGGGAGTTTAGGCTTGAAGTTAATCCGCTGCGTCTTTCTCTCCTCCAATTGCCGCTACAAGGATTTAAAAGATTTATTAGTTATTCTACAATATAAGTTCATGGTCCACGGCCATAGACTTAAGTGTTTATAAGATCTTTTTTTAGTCGAAATAGTGCAACAAATGTCTACCAAATCTAATACCTTAGATACAGTTTCAAGGGCATGGTCAGATCTGGCTCGGAGCAACCGCCACTCCATTCCCATTTCAAATTCAAGGGTGTTCGGCTGAGAACCACGCGATGTAGACACTGAATCTCTCTGCAAACAAATTTAAAGAACCAAATGAACATGAAACTTGTTAAAAAGGAACGATGCAATTTCAACTTGTGTCTCAAAGGGGAATGAACACAGTGAGTACCGTCTCTCGTCGCACTTGAGTTTTCTGTAGTTTGATATGGCCGCAGAACGATGACAACGGCTTC
The DNA here is from genome assembly GCF_000695525.1 of Brassica oleracea var. oleracea. Lineage (NCBI taxonomy): Eukaryota > Viridiplantae > Streptophyta > Magnoliopsida > Brassicales > Brassicaceae > Brassica > Brassica oleracea. The sequence goes on along the minus strand of NC_027756.1, from coordinate 50,384,876 downwards.
CCAGGAGGATTAATCTTTGCGAACGCAGCAACAAGGGGCCTGTTAAATAGAAAATCAAGATCATGATACGCACATGAGATTGCACAGAAACAAACGCTTGAAGTAAACAAAACTAGATAATGTCAGTTTCTAAGAGGGCTAATTTTATGTGCAGCATCACCAACATAATGTCTCAGAGATGTTGATTCTTAAGATACCCGAAGCTACATGGTTTCTTTCCTAAACTCATATGTATGTTTTGTATTAAAGTTAAGATCATGTTCACTGAGGTAATAAGAGAGTAATGATACATTATAATATGCGATTATAGAAGACCATTTATCATCAGGAGCTAAGAGAAAAAGCGGAATGTCATGGACGGTTTACCTCCCATTAGATAGCAACAAGCATCCCTCATCAAGTCTCCTTATCGCTCTTACTGCAGCTTGTCTTGAATTGAAAATGACCAAAGCTTCACCTGTACATCAACCGATGTGAGATGCCATAGTATGGTTCTTCATTCTATTTCTAGCAAGTGAGAATCATATATCGAGTAAAATGGTAAGCTTACCAATATGAGAAAAAGAGACTGATGTACGCTCTATCATCCTCGCTGTACATTGCTCATTCAAAGCAGAATAGACTATATCCTGTAATATATAATTCATAAATAAGGAGACAGAAGAGAGGTTAAGATGAGGTAAACCAGCAAACAACTGCACTGCTTAATGTAACATTGATTAATCAAATACAAAATACGTGAAAGATACTCCTAAATAAGTTCTTTAGAAGAATAGCTAATACCTGTACTTCCTCAGATGTATAAGTAGGATCCAAGTTTTGAAGGAGAACCAGTTTCTCTTCCTTCTCTGCCTCCCTCATGCTTTCTTCCCAAGGCTGTCCATCGTTTACAAAATTTTAAATTAAGCCCAGATTCAATCTCAATATGTCATTTCTGATATGACATACTCTGATACCCCTCCAGACGACTATCTAGAAGAGCCTGAAATGGCCAGGCAAAAACAGGTGCAGCTATCAAAGAAACAATCGAGTCTCCAGAGCACAGAAACGATCAAGAAAACATATGCTTTCTGATTAGCGTATGAGTGAGTCATTTAAAAGTTCAATAGATATGAACTACCAGGCCACCCTATTAACATCACAGAACTAATGCGCAAAAGGAAGGAAGAGAGAAACACTTACAAGAGGTCGAAACCATTTGCTGTTTACCTGAGACCAATAAGAAGGAAACAAAAACCGATTAGATAAACTGTGTTGACAAGTAATATGAAGAGTGACAGAACATCACTACAACTCTACAGAATACAAAGTGAGACTGTAAAACAAAACTTCTACTTTTAGAATCAACTTCTTGCAAACAATATCCTTGCAACTAAAGGCTTTACATTCAACACATAGTCTGACTGAAACCAATGTAATCATAGCATGAATCGCATAATAAATACAAACTTACAGCATCTGGCTTTGGGGTCACTTCAGTTACTTGATAATTTCTTTTGTAATCAATTTCCACCATCTTGTCCTCAGCGCGTTTTAATAGCTTACCATCAAAGCTTGGTTTCTTGAATAAACCTTTCTCAGTTCCAGTTTTTGCATCTTTTCCTTCAGAGACTGACACCCCAAGATCTCGTTTCTTCTTAACGAAACTGGGCTCCTCGGTAGAGTCTTCACCTCCAGTCACTTTCTCTCTAGGTCTCTTAAAAACATCTGTATCTCTTCTACCATCAGAACTAACGCTCTGCTGCAAAATGTTTGTACTGCGTCCATTTGATACTGTAACAGATTTCTGTTTCTTTTGAGGCCTCTCATCCAATCCATTTGACTCTTTGCTATTTCTCTCTGGCATAGAGTTTTGTTTAGTCAATGGTTTCTTAGAGCCAGAAGCTTCACAACTGTTGCTATCTCTTTCTTCTGCAGGCATAGATTTTTGTTTAGTAAACTGTTTCCTAACTTCACTTTCTTGAGCGTTGCCGTCATAGTGATCTCCCCTAGAGCCAGAAGCTTCACTAGAGACATGTTCACTAGTGCTTTGCTGCACACTAGGATCCTTGTTAGAACTTTCATCTGCAAATTTTTCTTTCCCTTCTCTGCGACCAGAACTGCTTTCTCTACAGTCAGAAGATTCATTAGAGTTATCTTCAGTACTCCGAACCGAACCACAAGCTGAAAGACCATTTGGTGTCAAACTATCTGCACTTCCATTTACGTCTAATTGAATTTTCAGTACAGGAGGAGTTGCTTCTTTCTTACTAGTACTACCCGCTCTGTTAAAGATAGATTTAACTGCACGTGATGTAAATAAAAACAATCAAGATAGCTATTAATCACCAGAAGAGAATACAGAAGCAAGCAAAATGAGATGAAACAAAAAGGTACCGTCAACTCCAGCGACTTTATCATCTATCGTATCCAAAACTTTACAGCTTCCAACATCAAATGCTCGGCGAAATACAAAGTCTGTTGACTTGATTTCCTCATCTGTTGGTTGTGGATTCCTTTCGTCCTTTGAAATGCACAGAACAGAGCACTTTCCACAAATTGCTTCCTAGTGGAATAATCGTTATCAGTACCAGTGTTCTAAAACTCGGTTTAGTCGGTTAATCAGGTCTGAACAAAACATTTTTTCAAATCAATTTTGTTTAAAATCGGTTTAGGCATTAAGAAAAACCGGTTTACGCGTCCGCCTAAACATTAATCCTGCCTAACCACAGCCTAGCGATTTCTTGAAGATTGATAATTTACTAAATAGTTCATTGCACCAGGTATCAGTACAATGAGTACATAGAACCAGTTATCTAATGCAAAGAATACAATATTCAACAGTATAAAAGCCAAATCATGGTCAACACTTAATATGGAGAATGAAGAGGTAAGGACAAATCAGTTTACCAATGGGTTGACACTAGCGAGGCCTGGACCTTCACCCGAAGCCAAAAACAGTTCGTTTGCAAGCAAATCCGGGAGTCCTTCAACTACACCTGGCGGCATCTCAGAAGGTTTAAAGAACCAGAGAAGCTTGACTTGCCTCGGGTGCTTTGCACGCTTATTAGTGTGTTCCCAAATTTTAATGATCTTGCCAACAAAGAGTTCATCAGAGTCCGGCTCGTTGGGGTCGGGGACTAAGACGCAGTCGTAAAGACGGTATTCATCACCGTCAAAGGTGAAAGACTCGTAGAAGCGGACGTCTTTCTTTTTGCCACCAATTCCTTTCTGTTTCCCCCACTTGAATTCTAAGCCTTCATCTCCTCCTGCTGCTTCTTCCATTATCCAGAACAGTAGTTCTTAACCTGGGACAAGCATTAGGGTAGTGTACCCAAATCAGAAATGAGAATGGCCTCAAACAAGGTGCAGAAAACACTTGTCCCGAGCTTACTACATACTAAAACATAAAAAAGGCAGACACATAAAAGATACCAAACCAAATCATTCCAATGAATCTCACCTAAGCATAACCAACTCTCTATCAGTCAATCCACTATGTGCATTAAACAAAACCTACCAACAAATACAACTGAAACAATGTGCCACAACAAAGTAAAACGATTGATCAACAAAGTAGACTTAGATGAACAAATAAAAAAAACTATTATATGCCCACTTAACAAAAATAAAACTTTTACCTTCTTCACTGGCGAAATCAAAAGTTTGTAGCTTTCCGAAAAGACGATCGAACCCTAGAAACCAATGCTCGAAAATCAGAGCAAATTGAGTACGATTAGAGCGAGAGGCTCCGGTTATCGCGGATAGAGAACCAGAAGAACCCTAATTTCTCGTTCAGCAGCAGTTGCGCCACTTCATCCCTCCCATCTTTTTTTAATCTCTCGCTCAATTTTAGAAATATATATATAATTCAAACCGTATCTCTCCTCCTCTTGGTATTCGATTTTGTCGAAGAGAACTGGTAGAGGAGACACAGTTCGTGTAATCGATGAGAGCGCCTCTCTTTTTTTGTCTGGGGATTTTTCATCTACTTATGAATTTTAAACGAGAGCTGTGACGAAATAATTAGGTTAATCAAAATTTCCTTTTTTGAATCATTAAATCCTAAACCTGAAACGGTTTAGTTTGATCGGCCGGTAAGATGTGCCTTTTTCCAGACAAAGGATACATAATATATGTCTTATCTTCGTCGAGGCTTTTAATATTTTACCAGATTTTTGATCCGCCGTTTAAAATGACGGTATATTTTTGGTTGATTGTTTCTAAAAAATATTAGAGAAAATATGTGTTTTGATTAGATATAATGTAATTTTGAAACTTAAAGATTGGTGTTTTCCAAAATGAGAAAATTTAATTCTTTTTCCAAATATTGTTGATCGATCGTTGTATTGTAGTTACCACCGTTATTACTGAGTGAGAAATTGTCAATATTTCTCCAAACACCAACATGTATTTTTTCGCCAAATTATAAAAGAATGCCTTCTTCCATAATGCATGTATTTTGTTACCCTTCAAATTAATAAGTAGAAATGTTATTTTAGATTGTAGTTTGACATATAGATTTAGTTAGGAATAATCAGAAAAACCGATTTAGATAGTTATTTTCCCTTCGAATTAATAAGGAAAAAAACATTTTGCAAGGAGTTTGCCATTTAGGTGTAGTTAGGAGATATCAGAGGAAATAACTGAATTAGTAAGTTAAGAGACGTACATATGCACCAGAAAGAACGATCTATGAGGTTTTTCCTAAAAGAGGTGTGAATTGTTTCCAAATATGAAAGACTTTTAATTACTTGTACGCGGCATGCTGTTTTGTATGGTTTAACCTAGTTGATAAAGTGAGTTTCATGCTTAAAGTCTAGTTTCTGTAGCGAATAAAGGGTATGGGCGATTTATGGGAAGGCTGCAATATTTATAAGAGGAGGTTGTTAGAGTTTATGATATTGAATAATATTAGGTAAAATATCTATCTATATAATCTATTAAAATAGAGTACTATTTTTATCTACCTAAGAAAGTTGATTTTAAATTTTGGACTCTTTCAAATTTGTTACTAGGCTACCTTATATATTGCACCTTACGGTAACTAAATAATATAACTGGATTACTTAAAATAAAACACTGCTATTTATCTAATCCAACCCATAATTTAGTGAACTTTACCACATATTCATCAAATATAATTACATTATTTATTATATGAGCTAAACAAACATCTCTCATATGCAACTTTTTCTATCGTCTATGTTTCTTCTTTTTGAAGATTGCTGGTTTTAGGGTTTTGGTTTATGGGTTTTCTCGTGATTGGAAGAATGGCTATTTTGTTTGGTGACTATTGTTTATATTGAAGGGTTTTTGAATCCGAGGAAGAGGGTAGAGTTGTATTCTTCTCTGGGTTGGTCGAAAGTGCTCACCTTTTTACTTAATTGTTGCTGAGAACGATGGAACAAGATAAAGAACGTTTTGTTTCTCTCTGGCTATCTTTCTCAGTCATGTTTCTTAAAGTATTTTCCTTTTGATGAATTTGAGTTGCTTTTTGTTTAACTTATGATGTTTCTTTACTTTGGTGATTCATACACAACATGAAAGAGATGGAATTTTTAACTATATGATGATGCTAACCGTTATTAGGTTGTTGAAGTTATTGGGAAAGGAAGCTATGGAATTCTTTGTGCAGCAGTTGATACGCACAGGAGAAGAAAGTCGCTATGAAGAAGATTAATGATGTCTCTGAATATATCTCTGATACACTCTGTATCCTCTGTGAGGTCAAGCTTCTCTGGCTCCTAAGGCACTCGGATATAGTTGAAATCAAAAACATCTTGCTTTCACCGTTCAAGAAGGAGTTTAAAGACATTTATGTTGTCTTTGAGCAGATGGAATCAGACTTGCATCATGTCATCAAAGCTAACGAGGATTTGAAACGGGAACGTCACAAGTCTTACCTTTATGAGGGCTTCGTGCCTTGAAGTATATGCATACAACATACAGGTGGATTGTCAAATTCTTTCTCAAACTTTGCTATAATTAGTTAACTTATAATTAACTGGATTTTGTCTGTTGTGCAGCTAATGTTTACCACCATGATCTAAATTGAAGAACATACCGGCAAATGCAAACTGCAAGTTGAAAGTCTGCAACATAACTAGCTAAGGACCGAATAAAACTTGGTGAGGACATACATAGTCAAACTTGGCGAGATTCGGTGAGATAAATAAAGGAGAAACTTTGCAAGGGCTCCTCTGTGAACCAATGAACAATATTGGACAAAAACACTACAGAGGTCTCTTTAATAAGGAAAAATTTTCATAGCCTTCTTTAGTTATCTTTTTGACTAATGTTCGGTAAGCTAGACAAAAGAAAGAAGAATGGAAAAGAAAAATGGGCATGTAAACTCTGTTGTACAATGCTTTCAATGTAATACAAGACTTATAAGAATGAAGGAAACAACAAAAGTTACCCATTCTGAGTCTCCAATCTTTTAAAAGAGAAAGTTCATATTTTCGAGACATGCTCTTGATCTCATATCCGCCTACAAATAGTAGATGGTGTACTTTTGTTATTTCAATATTAATCAAGGGATGACTATTTTGAGCAGAAATTTACCTGTCTAATAGTTGTACTTGCATGTTATCTTGACAACCATCACTTGCGATAGCCAACTGAAACATATAGTGGCCTAAGAGAACCCAGAGATGGCCTAAAATCCTGTTGAAAAGAATTTGTGAAACTTGACCATGATTTCACTTTCTAAAATAAAATACGGAAACCAAACGCTGGAGCACATGCTCTTGTCTCCCTACGTCAGCAGCTTGATTGACAAATGTTCAAGCAAATTCATTTACTCCACACGTAAATCCAGAGTTCTCTACCAAAGTGATAACTTGTTCACTCTGATTTTCTTGGAATTGAAAAAACTATTTAACTTCAGTTTAGCAAAGATCATAGGCCAGGGCACATTCCTTAAGGAAGCTTCTTCGTCTTTAGATGAAGCTGAGGCAGCGTGTGAATACCTTGCCTTGAGGAAGATATTTGAAAGGTATAGAAATTGATTTTTTCTTTGTTTATATTTGAAGGGTGTTACTTTATTGTATCTGATTATGAATTTTTTGTACTAAAATTAGACAAGCATACATTAGTATGTATTGATAACTCATAACAAAATATATTAGATATAAAAACATAAACAACTATATACTAATGTATAGTAAAATACATGAATAAGACAATATAAATTTACAATAAATACAGTCAAAATGTAAGCAATATATTCAAAATATTTACTACAAAACTATAGTTAGACACATAAAAATGAAAACATAGCCATCTATTTAGCTAGAAATAAAAACAACCCGCACACAACTAGAAATAAAGTATAATTGCAAAAACCAAACCAAAAACCAAAATAACAAAACTCAAACCAAACCAAACTCAAATTCATAAATAACTAAACAATTACTATATTTTTGAACCGAAAACTAAAATTCACAACCAACCCAAATCAAACCGAAAACTAAAAAATACAATATGGACGCAAACCGAAATTTATAAAATAAAAACTATAAAATTTTCATTTATAAATATAAATATAAATATAAATAATCTCGCGCAACCGTGCAGGTCAGAATCTAGTTTTTTTTTAAGAATGGAGATTTTACAGGATAAAAGGAATAATATTCTCAGAACTCCTATTTCTGTTAAAGAATAATATCAATGATTTTTGGAATGATATGAGTTTATACATTTAATAGAATAGATAGTAATTATGTTTGGCCCGTATTATTAGTAAAAAATAAAGTGTATATTTGAGAAAAGTAATATATTTGTATCTAAAATCAAAATTATTGTATATACGTTAAACTGGGTTTACAAAACTTAGATTTCATTAGTTACTATGATTATAAATTAGTATACATAGTATGTGCTGGTGGGATCATCATCACTTTCTATTAATAGCACTGACCTTCGCTCAGTAATGGTTTTCAGTGTTAGGCCATCTCCAACAAGACACCAAAAATTTGGTGTCATTTCATCTCCAACAAAACACCAAGATCGACACCATTTCACCAAATTTGGTGTAGTGTGAATAGTGTTACACCAAATTTGGTATAACACTATTCATCACACCAAATCTTCAAAATACGTATTTTATTTTTTTTATTTAATAATATAGTTTAATTACTATCAAATTTGTAACTAAAATTAATATATTGTATTATTTGTATTTTTAATTTATTTTCACATAATTAAATTGAAAACTGAAAACATTAAGTAATATATAATATTACTTTGGTGTAAAATTTGGTGCTATGGTTAGAGATGAAAAAAATTATGACACCAAAACACCAAATTTGGTGTAATTTAAACACCAAATTTGATGTCATTGTTGGAGATGCTCTTAGGATGATGATTTGTCAAGCAAGTTCGCCGAAGTTGGTTTTCTAAACATTGATTTTTCACAAACATGTCAATGGAAATTAATTATATTGTTTCTTCTGTTCTCCATTTTAATTTTGCTAAATTGCTAAATAACTGTTTAGTGATATGTGATGATGATGAGAAATCACATGTAAAATGGTTGTCAATAAAGGAAGTGGTTACTGGACAAAGAAACGTAACTGTTGTCGCTTATGAAAAATAGATCGTGATTAGTGATTTAATTAAATTAGATACAGTTATAAAATAATCATTTTAAATAGATACAGGTGGACCAAACATTTATCAACTATTCATGATCTTGACTTAATAGAATAGACTAGATTTTGATCCGTGCTTTTAAAGCGCAAAATATTTTTGTTTGTGAAAGTTTAATAAAAACGATTAAATGATATGTTCAAAATATCAAAATCGATATACCAGTCTCATTTAGTTTCGTCTCATTAATCCTTTAAACTCCAAACCTATTTAAATTCGTATTTTTAAGATCTAATATGATTGTCTATTTGGATAGATTCGTCTAGATTCATTTTCAATAATCTAAATATAAATGCAAAAATATTTTAATTCATATTTTTTGTGGAACGTTTTAAGAAAGCTCCCTCACTCTCTCATTAATTTTCTAGGATGCTTAGGCACAAATCTCCTGAAGATTAACTTTATAGAACACCACCAACGTGAAAAATACAGTAGAAAATAGGTACGTACAAACTTAGGCTACTAACTCACCCAGGGCCGGCCCGTCATTTCTTGGTGCCTAAAACAAAAAACCAACTTGGTCCATATACACAAAACATATTAATAAAATGTGATATGAAGGAGTCGAACACAGGGCGAGACAGAGATAGGAAGTCGCTAAAAGCCACTAGACCAACTTATTTTTTCGTAAATGATTTCCATTAAATATCTATATATTTTGTGGCGCCTAAGGCTGCTACTTTACCAGCTTTACCCCAGGGCCGGTACTGAACTCACCAACGTTATAGTTTCAATACCATATAAATCTCCAGAAAATAGTCTGCCAAAGACTCTTAAAATAAATTATTACAGAGGTTAAACGAATAATTTCCAAAAATAATTAAACCCTCAACTCATTAGCAACAACATGAAACCTGGTTCTATCAACAGCATAAGCACCAGCTTGTCCAACAAGGTGACTTTTTCAAGCATAGACAACTACTGTGCCATATGGACAAACCGGTGGTATATGGCCGCACAATTTCTTGACCGGAGTGTCTCTCCCCAGATTCTTCAAACTTCTTCCCTGATCCAATAAATACCATCCATTGTTAGAATAATTCCTAATCTAGAGACTAAGCATTATTGATACCAACGAATTATGTTAGCAAATGCCACTAAACAGAGATCAAAGGTGTTGATGCATGGAGGCGTCTTCTCTAAGGAAGAGCTGAAGAGACACGTCGGTGTGGAAAAGATTTGATGCGACAAACATGGTTTCAAGTATACAAATATACGGATAGCATCCAGGCGGATATTGGCGATAACCCTAATCATTTAAGTGAGACGTTTCATAGTCTGGGCATTTTCTTAAATTATTATTATAAAAAATGGAAAGTATTATTTACTACATATATAGGAAATATTCAATTTTTATTTAATTAAATGGTAATAGCATACCATTGTAAATATCTCAAAATTTAAGAGCATAATCTTATTAGAGATTTTGATTTAATAGTATAGATATATAGATAAGAGTTGGGTTTAGAGATGTTGAGCTCTTGTTATATGGGCTGTACAATACTGTGGTAAAACCAAAAGCCTAGAAGTTTAGAAGAGGTGAGTTTCTTTTAATATGGGCTAAACGTCACCGTTTTAATGTTACGAAATTTAAAAAATTATTTGCGGTGAGCGTGGATCGAACACGCGACCTTCAGATCTTCAGTCTGACGCTCTCCCAACTGAGCTATCCCCGCAAGTTGTTAATCTGTGCTACATTAGTTTATATAAACACTATATTGTTTTTAATAATTAAATAAGTAATGCAGTTTTACGTAGTACAAAAAGAAAAGAAAAGAAAATATTAGCGTTGCATCAATAAAAAACTTGCAAAAGAACTGCTACACTGTCTTTTTGTTGTTGTTGTTTTTATTATATATGTCTACTTTCTTACAAAAGATAAACTGGTTCTTAGTGTTTAAGCCAGTAGTTTCTTAGCTGAGCCATATGCAACAATATCTCGTCCCGACCTTGATTAGTCACACTGCTGGTCATAATCCATGGTGGCGTTGTCTCAAAGAATCCTTGGATCAAATCTTGGAACTCCTTTATATTCTCCTCTGGTCTCTTCCCTCCGTTTTTCTTCTTCTTCCTCTTGTCACATTTCGTGAACACCATAGTCATTGGAACCTGAGATTATTATAGATAACAATAATATCATTCCACAGAGGCATTGCCAAAATGAGTGAAGATCTTTCATCATGTTGAACAACTAATGGGTTTATCCTTTTCTTTTTATACCTGGTTTTGACCAAGCCAGCTAGCGTAGTCGAGATCGATTTGCTTTGGAGGAATGCTGGCATCAACTAGCAAAAACACTGAGACTAATGTTGATCGGTTGAGGAAATAGTCTTTGGTGAATTTGTTCCAGTCTTGTTTGAGTTCATGCGGTGCTGATGCATACCTGCCAATATCAAATGCATCAACTTCATTTTCTATAGCTAACGTCTTCGAAACTTCTAGGACGGAAACTGTAACTGTGATTGACAAAACGAAAGTGTGATATAAACTAAAACTTACCCGTAGCCAGGTAAATCTACCAGGTACCAATTGTCGTTGATCCGGAAATGATTAATGCATTGCGTCTTTCCTACATGAAGAATAAGCCACCAAGAGTTACGATAAAACCAAAGTCTGCTTATATTTAGATTTGAAGAACCAAGAGAAAGCTTCATTTTTAGATACTCTGGAGCAAAAGAAAATAAATTCTCGCAGGGAATGAGTATACGGCAATATTCACTCAGAAAAAACTTTTACTTGATCTTGAAATTCTGACCATTGAAATAACATCTTTTAACCACTCAAGGCAAGCTGGGAAGCTCTAGATGACTATCACTTCCCCTAGTAAACATTAGTCTTATCTTCACAAGTACTAGGAACCAATGTCGATCCTACACACAAACAAAACCGACCTCTCCTAATTTCTTTACCAACTCTCCGCAATCTCTTTATGAACACTACGAACTGAGTATATCACTGTGTCCTTCAACCACTGAACTCAATTTAGCTCACATGACATTTCAACAGAAAAAAAGCCCACTTTCCCTCTTAAAATATCTAAACTAAGCAGTACCTCAGGTTCCAAAGAAGCCCACAAAATCAAAATCTAAACAAAGGCCAAAGGTGAAAACTTTTTGATCCACAAATCTATTTATATGAGAATCACAAACTAGCAGAATGATCATGACGAGCTCATCATACCAGGTTTCTTAGAGGTCAAGGCAAGTCGTTTCCTCCTCACCAACGAATTGAGCAGCGAAGATTTCCCAACATTGGATCTCCCGACCAGCGCAAACTCCGGCAGCCCATCCGCCGGACAGTCCTCCGTCCTCACACTGCTCTTCACATAGTCTGCCTGAGCCACCTGCGCGTCCCTCGCGTACTTGCTGAGCACTATGTTCGAGCCCTTCAGAACCCTAGCCGTCAGGCTCGACGGGTCGTCCCCGGAGATATCCGTCTCCGGCGGGATAAAAAGCTTGTCGAGCGAAATCTCCACGGGAGCTTCGTCCAGATCGGATGAATCCGAGACCGGGAGCGGTATGGGCTCGACGGTGGCGAGATTTGATTTGGGCGCGAAGGAGAAAATGGTTCTGGCTAGTGAAACCGGTGGGTTGGACCGGTGGTTTAGGAGATTGAAATGGGGAGAAGAGAGAGAGGAGGAAGGTGATTTCGTTAAGATGGAGAGATGAAATCTTGGGAGCTGAGATAAAATCATATCTGATTGGTGTTCTTCGGTTATGTTATATCGGTATAGTCGTATGTGGAGCTTTTATCTCTAGATACAGAGAGAAGCCATGTTAGAGGAGGCGCTGGTTGAAGAAAATATCCACAGCAAAACGCATCGTTTTGGTTTAGACGAGAACTTTTCTTATTTACAATTCGGCCATTCTATTTCTAAATCTTATATCAATTCGTCAACTATTTATTTGTTTTATGAATATAGCTATCAATTCACCATTACAATAATTGATAGAAAATTGTTTTTACTTAATCAATAGAAAACAACAAACGGAACAGTATCAAATTTGAAGTGACTAGCGGGGGTTATCAGTTTAATAATTCTAAAGGAATTATAAAATTTTGAGAATCCATTGTTATTGGTTTACGAATTTAAAAAATCTTATCATAATCCATTGTTATTGGTTTAAAGACTTTTAAATTTCATTCAAATCATTTGTTATTCATAAAGTTTAGTTATTATGGATTTTATCATTCTATTGAATTCTATTGTTATTGGAAAGTGAATTTCTTATGTTTTTACTCATAAAACTAGACTTTGAAAATATCATCTATTCTCGTAAGATTTTTGAAATCTGTGTAATAAGAAAAACATGCACATATTGCAACTAAACTCACGTGAACACACCAAACCAAACTCAATAATGGTGAATCAACTAAACTCACATGATCTGTAATTCATTATATTTTTATAGTTTCTTATTTGATAAAACAACCGTTTGATTCAATAATGATGAAGAAACCAAACTCACATTGATAACAAGAATGGTGTTTCAAAAAAATAACAAATCACAAAAGTCAAAGACTGATTATTATCATAAGAAAACTAAGAACATGAACACACCAAACATAACACAAAGTACCATAAAATTTATGTGTCTACGTGAACACACCAAACCATAATATCAATAAATAAATTATAAAAGTCTCACCATCACCGTTGACTTCCATTTCCTACTGCATCGGCCCACATATTAGAAGCTATCATATTTCTCCAGTTATTAGCA
>NC_027756.1:50336160-50371209 GCF_000695525.1 Brassica oleracea var. oleracea | reverse complement strand
TAAAATCCTGTAGATGATACCGAGTACTTCTAAATGGAGCTAAAAACTTCTGACGATTTGCAAACCCACAATCTGTTAAATAAAATTTTCCTACAGAATTTAAACATTACAAAATAAGTTGTATATACATAGAACATTCTAATAATATGAACTAAAAAATTTGTCACCCATACCTTCTGGAACTTCTAGTTTGCAAGTGCTTCTTGTTAGAGCATCACTTAATATTTTTGAATCATGAGCTGAACCTTCCCACCCACTAAGAACATACATGAATTCTAGATCAAAATTGCAAGTCGCAAGAACATTTTGTGATACAAATCCTTTGCGATTACGATAGCTTGGCACATCAGATTTTGGCGCCATTGCAAATATATGTGTGCCATCTATTGCTCCGATGCAATTCTGTAATAATAAAAAATTCAGATGTCAAATAAAAAAAAAATATTGAAAGAAACTTTTATTAATAATACTTTAGACAAAATCAGAACTATGTACCTTGAAATAAGGATAAAACCTTGTGCTCTCGCTTATCTTTGCACATGTTGTCACTCCGGGCTTCGCCATCAGGTCTGGCGCTAAAGTATTCAGTGATTTTAGAACCTTATGGAAGTTCTCACTAGTGGCAAATACTGATCTCTTGAACGTGTCTATTGTGTAACAATATTTTGAAATCTGGCCAATAGTTAAGAGAAATGTAGCCACCATCTCTTCGACGCATTTATTGCGAATATCTCGCAGACAAGTTTCTTAGTTTATTTCAGTTGTGAATGCTATTATGCGCTTGTCTTATTTATATATATAATATATCTTAACAATTTTAGAATTCTTTGTTTACCATTTTATTAAACTAATTATTAAAGCTATTTAGACAAATATTTGATATTAGAATTTTATTTAAAAAATATTGGATCATGATCATATATTGATCTATTATGTGTTTTCATCGTCGGTAAGGAATGATCAGTTTATGACGAATAGAACAAAAAAGTGGGAGCATATCGAGAAAATATTAGAACAAATATATATTAAAACTTTATAAACTGTAAATATTTTTAAAAAGTCTTACTGAAATATTAGAACGTTATAAAAAATATATTAGAACGTTAGATAATAGGATTGGTTAAATCTTCATCCCACGTTTTAAGGAATATGAATGCTAGAATTACAAGAATGAAAGTTTGCATTGATAAATCGTAATTACTCCCCGTTAATTCAAAAGTAACAATTTTCTATAAATATGATCAGTTTTTTCACCTAAATAATTAAAATAATCAATAATACGTTTTAATTTATAATTAGTTATCATAGTATTTAATTTTAATTAAAATCTAGGCAAAAGATAAAATTTTGCTTTTCAAATGTGAAACCATAAATAGAACAAAACTGATTATTTTAATTATTTAATATATTTTAACCAAAAAATCAAAATTATAAAGAATAAACTACAATGAGTTAAAGTAAAAAAGGTAGTCCAAATCAGCATGTGATCGATTATAGGCATGTTATAGGTGTTTATGATGAGTTTAAAGATGCAACTCAAATTATTGTTTAAAATAAGAATGTTTCGACGCATTTGAACATTTATCTTCTGTTATTTGGAGTGCTGAATAACCCGATTTCCCCCTAAAACTCGTCCAAAAGTCCCATTTGAAAAGGGTTATAGCCAAATGGATTGGCTAAAACTTACACGAACACATCCCGATCTTGCATGTAATGATTTGTCTTCTTTTTTCCTAAATGCATTTGATGTTTTACATGACGAATGGGACAATATTTTTTGTGCAGGCCTGAAGGGAGAGTCGAGCGAGTCGAGCAGGAAGCTTATTTCAATGGATGAAGTAAAGAAGAACAAATCAGGATACAGCGAAACCTCTATAAATTAATAATGTTGAGAATACACCAAAACTATAATTTTTTATTTAATTTATAGAGATATTAATTTATCGATATACTAATTAAACCAAAAACTCGATTTAGAACTATAAAATTATATTATTTTATAGAGATTTTTAGTGTATTAATTTATAGATTATTAATTTAAAGAGTTTTTGGTTCAACTAGTACACTAAAAATCTCTATAAAATTAATACTCTATAAATTAATATACGCTAAAAATCTCTATAAAATAATATAATTTTATAGTCCCAAATCGATTTTTTGGTTCAATTAGTATATCGATAAATTAATATCTCTATAAATTAATAAAAAATTATAGTTTTGGTGTAGTCTCAACATTATTAATTTATAGAGGTTTCAGTGTATTTTATGCGGACTGTTCTGAAAGGCTGTTTTGCCTTATAAGGATTTGTTCAAAACCAAAACAAAAAACATAGTGCCTTGTATGAATTTTCATCTCAGAGGTGTGGATATGTTGATGAAAGCCGTTGTTATATACGATTCTCCCGTTAATAAATCACATATAAAATGTGGTTTACTGTTTTATAGAAGCAAAATATGCCTCACTTTATATAAATGAGAAAAAGACATGACAGCTTTGTTGTTTTTGATAATTTGTATTTTTATTACATTACTTTCGTACAAAAATTACATTACTTTCGTTGTTTTTTTCTTTTACGTCCAAAGTAGATTTGCCGCCAACCAATTACGAGATAGTCAAATCTCAATTGAACAGATTCGCTGAAAATGTCTGCTGATGTCATATTTGAAAGCCGCAAAGCGGTCAATGTTTCAAAACACTACCCAAAATAGAAATTTCACAAGTCGAACTGGATGGATAAGTAAAAAGATAAAATTTCTATCTAGATAAAATTCCAGCACATACAGGACTTTCTAAAATTCAAATCCTAAAATAGCAAAATCTCCAACCAACGTACCAGTTTTGTTAGCTTATATATAACAGTGTCAAATTGTTGATAAACAAAACACACACAACCAGAAAAACACAAAGCAATGAGTTATCCGCGGCAAACAAAAGGAAACAGAGCACTCTCTTCTGTTTCCACACTTCTCCTAAGTATCCTCTTCTTCATCTCCAAGCCATCGGACGCCCAGTCTTCTTCTCCAACGTTCGCATGTGACGTCACTAAAACCCCTTCTCTAGCCGGTTACGGATTCTGCAACACGGGTTTGAATGCCGAAGCCCGAGTCACCGATCTTGTCGGAAGATTAACTTTGGAGGAGAAAATCGGGTTTCTTGTCAGCAAAGCTACCGGCGTGAGCCGTCTTGGGATTCCAGATTATAACTGGTGGTCGGAGGCACTTCACGGCGTCTCTGATGTCGGAGATGGTTCTAGTTTCAAAGGTCCAGTCCCTGGTGCCACTAGCTTCCCTCAAGTCATACTCACCGCTGCTTCCTTCAACGTATCTCTCTTCCAAGCCATTGGCAAGGTAAAGAAGATTTTGTTTCTTCGTGTACAAGTCTTTTTTTTCATGCTTCAAGTTATTCAATAATACTTTTATTTATGGCGTGGTTTTAAGGTTGTGTCAACGGAGGCGAGGGCAATGTACAACGTTGGTGCAGCTGGATTAACGTTTTGGTCACCGAATGTGAACATATTCCGTGACCCGAGATGGGGAAGAGGTCAAGAGACCCCCGGCGAGGACCCCACGCTCGTTAGCAAATACGCGGTGGCTTATGTTAAAGGTCTTCAGGGTACTGACGGTGGAGATCCTAACCTTCTTAAAGTTGCGGCTTGCTGCAAACACTACACGGCCTATGATGTTGATAACTGGAAAGGCGTCAGTCGTTACACTTTCAACTCCGTGGTAATAAGAAAACAGAGAACGTTTGTATTCTTAGAATATTTTGTTACTATTGGTCGTCACCACCTAATACATTTATTTCTATCTTCTTTGTGTTTGGATAATTAGGTGAACCAACAAGATATGGATGATACGTTTCAACCACCGTTTAAGAGCTGTGTGGTTGATGGGAATGTGGCTAGTGTCATGTGTTCTTACAACCAAGTTAACGGTAAACCGACACGCGCTGATCCTGACCTGCTTTCTGGTGTGATCCGTCGTCAGTGGAAGCTAAATGGGTAAGGTTTCTTTTCTCAAATCATAGACATGGCCGGTTCTGGCACAACCGGATGACACATTCGTCTTATCTCCCAAATTTTATTATATATAAATCGTACGACCTTTAAATTGTCAATTTTTTTAATTTAAGATTAATCTAAAAATATTTGGGGGTTTATGTTATTAGGTACATTGTTTCGGATTGTGACTCGGTAGAAGTGATGTACGCAAACCAACACTATACCAAGACTCCAGAGGAAGCTGTGGCCAAATCTATGTTGGCCGGTTTGGATTTGAACTGTGATCATTTCACAGGTCAACACGCACTGGGCGCGGTCAAGGCTGGTTTGGTAAACGAAACAGATGTTGACACTGCGATTTCAAACAACTTCGCGACTCTGATGCGTTTAGGATTCTTCAATGGCGACCCCAAGAAGCAGCCCTACGGTAATCTTGGTCCTCAGGACGTTTGCACTGCCGAGAACCAAGAACTCGCTAGAGAAGCCGCAAGGCAAGGCATTGTCTTGCTCAAGAACTCTCCTGGTTCGCTTCCGTTCTCACCTTCTGCTATCAAAACGCTAGCAGTGATCGGACCAAACGCTAATGTCACCGATACAATGATCGGAAACTACAACGGTAAATTAAAATTATCTCAAGTGGCCATTTACCTCGGCGATTCATACTTAAGCTT
This sequence comes from Brassica oleracea var. oleracea, assembly GCF_000695525.1. NCBI lineage: Eukaryota > Viridiplantae > Streptophyta > Magnoliopsida > Brassicales > Brassicaceae > Brassica > Brassica oleracea. Next base: position 50,366,537 of record NC_027756.1, on the reverse strand, counting down.
AAATATGTAAAAAACGACATCGTTTTATTTTTAAAAAATATTCTTCAGGCTACCGTGCAAGTACACAATGCCACTTCAAGGACTGGTGGAAACAGTGTGGGCGAAGTATCAGATGGGCTGTCCTAACGTGGCGTGCACGGAGGCGGATATAGATTCAGCCACTTCTCTAGCGGCTTCAGCTGATGCGGTTGTGCTAGTGATGGGAACAGATCTATCAATTGAGAGGGAGGACCATGACCGAGTCGACTTGTTCCTTCCCGGAAAGCAGCAACAGCTTGTGACCGAGGTGGCTAAGGTTGCAAAAGGACCGGTGGTGCTAGTCATCATGTCCGGTGGAGGATTAGACGTTACTTTCGCCAAGAACGATCCGAAGATTACAAGCATTATGTGGGTCGGGTTTCCTGGTCAGGCCGGTGGTCTTGCCATCGCTGACGTCATCTTCGGTCGTCATAATCCGAGTAAGAAACACACTGTTTTTAAATTAAACCGGTGATAACCAACTGGTTCGGCTTTTACGATTATAATTTGCTAACCGACTTTTTTTGTTTAGGCGGAAAGTTACCGATGACGTGGTATCCTCAGTCGTACGTAGAGAATCTTCCGATGTCGAACATGAACATGAGAGCCGATAACTCAACCGGGTATCCGGGTCGAACTTACCGGTTCTACACAGGAGAAACAGTGTACGCCTTCGGAGACAGAATCAGCTACACTCATTTCAACCACCGGCTGATCAAACCCCCACGGCTCGTCTCCCTCAGTCTAGCCAAGAGCCACCCTTGCCGAACTTCAAAGTTACTTACTTGAGGACACAAGACCTGTATCTCAATTATCGTGTGTGTTTCATTCTGTTTCTGAATTCCCTAAAGATGAAATCTGGCATGCTAGACTAGGACATCCCCATTCTCGTGCCTTGAACATCCTGTTGCCTAGTATTTCTTTTAAAAATGAGTGTGAAGCGTGTATATTAGGAAAACATTGCAGAACTGTGTTTCCTAAATCCAATACCCAATATGAAAACTGCTTTGATTTGATTCACTCTGATGTGTGGACTGCTCCATGTGTATCTAGAGAACAACATAAATATTTTGTGACATTCATTGATGAAAAGTCTAAATACACATGGATCACTTTGTTGCAATCTAAGGATAGGGTGCTAGAAGCATTTAAAAATTTTCAGAACTATATTACTAACCATTTCAATGTTAAGATTAAAATTCTTAGATCAGATAATGGTGGTGAATATACTAGCACAGCCTTCAAACAACATCTAGCCTCACATGGAATCATTCAACAAACCAGCTGTCCTTACACACCCCAACAAAATGGTGTGGCTGAAAGAAAGAATAGACACTTGATGGAAGTGGCAAGGAGTATGATGTTCCATACAAATGTACCCAAGCGGTTTTGGGGGGATGCAGTAGTCACAGCCACCTACCTAATCAACCGCACACCTACAAGAGTCCTCTTTGATGCCACCCCATATGAGGTACTAAACAAATCTAGACCATCAATTGATCATTTGCGTGTGTTTGGGTGTGTGTGCTTTGTTTTGATTCCAGGAGAACTAAGAAACAAACTGGAGGCAAAGAGCACAAAGGCAATGTTCATTGGATACTCTACGCACCAAAAGGGGTACAAATGCTATGTACCAGAGACAAGGAGAGTCCTAGTATCCAGAGATGTTAAGTTCATGGAATCCAAGGCCTATTATGATGAGAAGAGTTGGGAGGAACTCAAAGATCTATCTCATTCTGCCTCGGACAGAGCTAACAACCTGAAGATTCTTATGGAAAGACTCGGCATTAACCTAGAAAAGGAACCAGAGAAAGGCCGGGACACTACTCCTTATAAAGAGACCATGGTTCATAACAGTGAAGACTCTCATCCTGACCATGAAGGGGGGAATGAAGATCAACCGGCGCAAGCTCAACCTGAAGAAAACCCAGTATTATCTCATGATCAAGATGAGATGGGACAACCAGACACTGAAGCTCAAGAAGGAGAACCAAGCAGCAGTAATGAACCTGAGCAGACACAAGTCCTAAGGAGAAGTACAAGGATCAGAAGACCAGCCTCAGATTGGGTTAAAAATGATTTTGTTTACTACAATGCTCAAGCTGTGGCACATCCAGAAAGTGGATTATGCTCCCTAGCTCACTATCCAGAAGAACATCAAGTCTTTATGAGTTCATTGGACCTGGAATGGATACCAAGAACATATGCAGAAGCTATGGAAGATGATGAATGGAGGATATCGGTGGATGATGAAATGAGGGCCATGGAGAAGAACAACACCTGGTATGAGACAGAACTTCCAAAAGGGAAGAAAGCCGTGACCAGCAGACTCATACATACCATTAAGTATCTTGCAAATGGGAAGCCAGAAAGAAAGAAGACCAGACTGGTGGCAAGAGGATACACACAAGTGTATGGAGAGGACTATCTAGACACCTTTGCACCAGTGGCCAAGCTTCATACAATCCGGATTCTACTCTCATTAGCAGTGAACCTAGAATGGGACCTTTGGCAAATGGATGTGAAGAATGCTTTCCTGCAAGGAGAACTAGAAGATGAAGTGTATATGAAACCACCTCCGGGGATGGAAGAAATGGTGAAACCAGGGAATGTTCTTAGACTCAGAAAGGCAATCTATGGCTTGAAGCAATCACCAAGAGCTTGGTACCACAAGCTAAGCACTACATTGAATGGAAGGGGATTTGTGAAGTCTCAAGCGGATCACACACTCTTCACTCTCACCAGCAAGCAAGGAATTACGGTAATTCTAGTCTATGTGGATGACATCATCATCACGGGTAGTGACAAGGAGGGGATCAGTTTAACCAAGACATTTCTCAAGGCCGCATTTGACATCAAAGACCTGGGAGAACTGAAGTACTTCCTTGGCATTGAGATGTGCAGATCAAAGGAAGGATTATTCATGTCCCAAAGAAAGTATACCCTGGACATATTAAAGGAGGCAGGAGATCTTGGAGGAAGACATGCCAAGACACCACTTGAAGAAGGTTACAAGGTATTGCGAGAGGGGGAGTATGAAGACACTCCATTTGAAGATGTCAAGCAGTATAGACGGATGGTTGGGAAGCTGATCTATCTAACCATCACTCGGCCAGATGTGTGTTTCGCAGTTAATCAAGTGAGCCAGCACATGCAAACTCCCAAGGTTCATCACTGGAACATGGTGGAGAGGATTCTAAGATACTTAAGAGAAGCGCCAGGACAAGGTGTATGGATGGCTTGCAACAAGAACACTGAGGTGATAGGATACTGTGATGCAGATTGGGCTGGAGATAGAGTAGACAGAAGGTCAACCACCGGTTATTGTACATTCATTGGAGGGAATCTTGTCACTTGGAAGAGCAAGAAACAGAAAGTAGTATCTTGTTCAAGCGCAGAAGCAGAGTACAGATCAGTGAGGAAGCTAACCAGTGAGCTTATCTGGATAAAGGGGCTTCTAGGCGACTTGGGAATTGAGATCACCACTCCCATGACCATGCACTGTGACAACCAAGCCGCAATACACATTGCATCCAACTCAGTCTTTCATGAGAGGACAAAGCACATAGAAGTAGACTGCCATAAGGTCAGACAAGCAGTGGAGCAGCAAGTGATTCTCCCATGTTATACAATAAGTGAGGATCAGCTGGCTGACATCTTCACCAAGGCGGCCAGTAGCAAAGTTTGTGAGTCCATTCTTCCAAGACTTGGACTCATAAACCTTCCATGTCAATGATCCCCTCACCGTGGAGTATTCTACTCTTTTTCTCTTGCTTGGTTTTTATCCCAAGTGGTTTTTCCAAGAAAAAGGTTTTAATGAGGGAATACTTCATGGCTTTCCAAGCTTGACACTCACTACTGTCAAGCTTGAGGGGGAGTGTTGACATGAAGAATTAAACAAAGGGAGATGTCGGCAAGATTAAATAAAGAAGTAGTGGAGGAAGTGGGAGGAGCGGCCATATCACTTACCAAATGGAAAGGAGCGGCCAGTCCACTGCTAGTTGTTTATTCTTTCACAAGTGAGTGTTTATTGCTTTTGTTTTCATCCCTTACCAAATGGGAAGGAGCGGCCAGTCCACTGCTAGTTGTTTATTCTTCCACCAGTGAGTGTTTATTGCTTTTGTTTTCTTTAAATACACCATGTATGTTACACAATTAAAGAGACCATTCAATGCAAACATTTCTTTCATTCTCTCAATCTCGCAAATCCTCTCATTCTCTTAATTTCGCAAATTTCTCTTCTCTCTCAAATACTTACGGTTACTTCACTCCTTTTTTTTTTTTCTTTGTTTTTGTGCTTCATCACGGTTAAAACACTTAGAAGCTCTCATAATCCCACAAATTATCAAAAGTGCCAATCAGTGGACGCGATCGGACCTTACTGCGGGAAGGCCATCGAAGTCCAGCTAAGAGTAAGGAACGCGGGAGAGAGAGAAGGGACCGACACGGTGTTTCTGTTCACGGACGCCGCCGGCTGTACACAGGTCGCCGGTTAAGCATCTGCTAGCGTTCGAGAAGGTTCGTCTGGGGAAGAAGGAAAAGGCGGTGGTGAGGTTTAACGTGGATGTGTGTAAAGATCTGAGCGTGGTTGATGAAACAGGGAAGAGGAAGATTGCTTTGGGGGTACATGTTCTCCATGTCGGAAGCTTGAAGTACTCCTTGATTGTTAGGATCTGATGTGATGAAAATTTGTTTAATATTTGTGTTTCAATGTTTTAGTTTCTATAAGGAATGAAAATTCATTGAAATAAAAAGTTGAAAACTTTGATTGTTTCTTCTTCTTCATTTTCTCACTCGGTTCTTAAAACTATAGCTTAAAGCTCTGTTTTTCCAGCTCAACATGGATATACGAAGGATAATTATTTTGCATTTTCAGAGGTGCCTTGCACTCATTTTCACTTCAGAGGTGCCTTGAACCAAGTTTCTCCCAAGGAAAACACAGTTGATTCTTTTTCTTTCACGTTAGTTGATTCTTCTTCTCATATTCTCAAAGCTTCTCAGCTAGAAAGCCTATAACTCGTTAAACGGTTTATTATGCATGCTCTACTAATTACTTAAAAAAAATAATAATTCTCAAACTATATCAACGTGCCAAAATATTCCTACACTAGAAAATAATTTGAATTCCATATTCATATTTAATCTAGACATCTCTAACTTATCTCGTAACCAACACATATCAATCCATCGATACTATCGATCCTATTAAGATAAATCGCTTTATTTTTAAAATTTATTATATCTCAGTCTCTATTATTTTGTTTTAGTTTACCAAAATATCTCAAATAGTTGAAATTATCAAAATTGACCTATTTATAGTTTCAATTTTGAAAATAACTTTTGATATATGGTGATATATAAAATAGAAATAAAAAGTATTCTTATATAAGGGAATAATGAGATAACTATATTGTTATTAGTTAATAACTTTTATCACATAGTTTTATTCAGGACAATGACAACTTAATTTTCTACAGTACATTCTCAAATTTTCAACTAAATCTGTGGACAAATGGAATTTTTTTTTCCTGATAAGATTTTTTATAAGGTTATTATCTTATGAAAATTCTTAAACGTTTAGTCTCCTTCGTAATAGATAAAAGAATAAAGCGGAAACCAATCAAAAAAAGAAGGTTTCTCTCTCCCCTTTTCTCCGTTCACGCATCTCCATCTTTCACGGAGATGAAGTTGAAAAGAGAGAACCAACTTTTGTTTTTTTTTTGTCTCTGATCTTTGATCTTGATCAGATTTAGTTTTCGGGTTAGCCGATCAATACTTCCGATTGACGGATTTCTCTTTTTGCCGGTAGCGGAATTATCTTCGCGTTGGCGACTTTTGAAGTGTCTTCTTCAATCACCATCGAGCTGATCTTCACTCTCATCCTTCTCGGATCGTGGTTGAAGATAATAATCTCCGATCTTTTGATCGGTGATAGTAATATATGTCGCTTTCCATCAACTTTCTCCTATATCCCGTTGGTGATTGATCGGAATCGCTTGGTTTCACCGCTCATCTTGCCAACTTCCTAAGAGAATTAGTCTCTCTATGTTGATTTAGCCGGCTTGGCTTTAAAGAGAGCTTTTCAGATCGGGAGATGTGTGGGTTTGAAGGATTATGTAGTCAGCCTTGGAGAAGATCAAGAAGAGTTGGCGTCTATGACGGTCCGGCAAATGGTCTTTCTTTAACCTGATAAAATTATCCTCAATGTTAACTCCGGTGAATCAAGTTGAATACGGTTAAGTCATCTCGGTTGGGGTGGAAGGCGTTTGCAAGAACAAATCAATGTGTCCGATGTTGTAGCTTGAGTAAAAGGAGGATTTGCTGGCGGAGCTGCGGCATCAGAGTCCTCTCTTTGCACAGCGGCGCGTTTCCAAGCGCGTGAACTGAGTTTGCTACATGCAGAAGCATTGGATGACACGTGTATTGCTTTGGAACGCGTGGAATTGCTGTGTCACCCGATACAGGAAGACAAATCAATGTCGGTTATTGGGTTTCTTTGGGTTTATTTTATATACGGGTTGTAATGGGGTTGGACCATTGACTATATCTTGCATGTGCCCAGTTTTCAAATATGAAATGAAAGGTTGACAAAAAAAAAGATAAAAGAATAAAGCGGTAAATTTGTAAGAAAACAAAAGTAAGAGGAGCGAATAAGCAAATCTCCCACAGACGAGACTCGAGACCAGTGATAACCATCATCTCTTCACCCAAATTTAGCAGCTCCAGCTTCTGATCTCGGTGGGAATTCTCTCCGATCGGCGCTTCTCGTGATCCCTTCTCCGTCGGATCTCACGGCGTAAAAATTCATCGTGTCTGAACCGCAACAGTATTAGCCATGGCTCCTCCAGCCGCTTCGCAGCGTTATCCGTCACCGTCCCAACCTTCAGGGTAACTCATGCTCGTCTCTCTCGATCAGTATCGCTTTAACGTTTGCTTACATTCTTAAGCTATAAACCAGCTACCAGTTTAATGATTAATGCGTGATTGATCAGCTCCTTATAGCTCTTGAATTTAATGATCTGCGTTGATTCTATACTAAATCCAAAAATTAAGAAGCTCTATTGTAGTGGATCTGTTTCCAGTGTGTACGTATGATGATCTGATCTCTCTTTTAGCCAAACTGAAACTATAATCTGCCGTTCTCTATCAGGAAAAGCGAAGTAACAGATCTGAAATCACAGCTTCGCCAGCTAGCTGGAAGCAGAGCTCCAGGAGTCGATGATTCGAAGCGCGACCTCTTCAAGAAAGTGATATCGTACATGACTATCGGCATCGACGTCTCATCCGTATTCGGAGAAATGGTCATGTGCTCGGCGACGTCAGACATCGTCTTGAAGAAGATGTGTTATCTCTACGTTGGTAACTACGCCAAGGGCAATCCTGATCTTTCCCTTTTGACGATCAATTTCCTCCAGAGGGATTGCAAAGATCAGGATCCTATGATCCGCGGGCTCGCTTTGAGGAGTTTGTGTTCGTTACGAGTGCCGAACCTTGTGGAGTATCTTGTTGGTCCCTTAGGGAGCGGGTTAAAGGATAATAACAGTTATGTGAGAACAATCGCTGTGACTGGAGTGCTGAAGCTGTATCACATCTCGGCTTCGACATGTATTGATGCTGATTTTCCTGCTACGCTGAAGAGTTTGATGCTTCACGATTCAGATGCTCAGGTTAGTTTTGTTGTGTATGTAGATATGAATCCATATGGACTTAGAATGATTAGTATATTTTGATATAAAATACGCTGCAGGTAGTTGCCAATTGCCTTTCTGCACTTCAAGAGATTTGGAGTTTAGAAGCAAGCCATTCTGAGGAAGCATGCCGGGAGAAGGAATCCTTGCTTAGCAAACCAGTTATATATTATTTCTTGAATCGGTAAGTCCTTAAGTTCTTCCTTCAGCCTTCAATCACAATACTTTATTGTTGCAGTGGTATCTAAGAAAGGAGAAGCAAATTTCACCATTGTGGTGTTTCCTTGCAGGATCAAGGAATTCAATGAATGGGCGCAGTGTCTTATACTTGAGTTGGCAGTAAAATATGTGCCATCAGATAGTAATGATATTTTTGATATTATGAATCTGTTGGAAGATAGACTTCAGCATGCCAATGGTGCTGTTGTCTTGGCAACAGTCAAGGTGTTTCTGCAGTTAACACTCTCCATGACTGATGTTCATCAACAGGTACAAAGTCCACCTCTTTTATCCTTAATCATGGAAAGATATTCTTGATGAAATTAGTATGTGTGGGCTTTAATGATGATAAGTTTGTGACTCAAAGCTTGCAAATCATATTTTAATTTCTAGCAAAACAAAGTAATCAGCGTTAGAAACTAAAATGTCATTAGGTTTTAAGTGTTGATCGTGATCACTGTCTAACTGATGCTAAATGATCTTGTACAGGTATATGAGCGTATTAAATCCCCACTTCTGACTCTCGTCAGTTCTGGAAGTCCAGAGCAGTCGTATGCAATCTTGAGCCACCTTCATCTTTTGGTTGTCCGTGCGCCATTCATTTTTGCCTCAGACTATAAGCATTTCTACTGCCAGTACAATGAACCCTCATATGTCAAAAAGTTGAAGCTTGAGATGTTGACTGCTATTGCAAATGAGAGCAACACTTACGAAATTGGTATTGTTTCATATTAATGTAAATAAGGAATATGAAACGATAAAAACCGTTCTTTTCTGGCTCTTCAATGTGTCTGCTTCATGATTTTCTGTCCATTCAGTGACGGAACTGTGCGAGTATGCTGCAAACGTTGATATTGCAATTGCAAGGGAATCAATTCGAGCGGTTGGGAAGATTGCTTTGCAGCAGTATGATGTTAATGCGATTGTTGATAGACTTCTTCAGTTTCTGGCGATGGAAAAGGACTATGTCACTGCTGAAACTTTGGTAAGCATATCATACGTACTATTCACGGGGATCATTAGCCATCATATTGTTTGCATATTTGTAACGACTTGTCTGGCTCCCTCCGATAGGTTCTTGTCAAGGACCTTCTTAGGAAGTATCCACAATGGAGCCATGATTGCATTTCTGTCGTTGGCGGTATCAGCAGTAAAAACATCCAAGAACCAAAAGCCAAGTCGGCTCTTATATGGATGTTGGGTGAATATGCTCAGGATATGAGTGATGCTCCTTATGTTTTGGAGAATCTGATAGAAAACTGGGAGGAAGAGCATTCGGCTGAGGTATTTTTGGCATCACCTCTGCTTATGTGTGATACTAGGATTTACTGATCTATGTTCCCATGTTTGCGTGAGAGAAGACTTGCACATTTGTCTAATGAAGTTATTGTCTCGTTGAGCAGGTTCGGTTGCATCTCCTAACTGCAGCAATGAAATGCTTTTTCAAGAGGCCACCTGAGACTCAGAGAGCCCTTGGAATAGCTCTAGCTGCAGGGATGGCTGACTTTCACCAGGTATTGACCAATCTCCCCCTTCCAAATTGATTTCTTTTGAAACCACTGGCCCATTAAATCATTATTCAACATTAACTGTTGGAGTAGGATGTTCACGATCGAGCCTTGTTCTACTATCGTGTTCTGCAATACGACGTACATGTGGCTGAACGTGTGGTTAGTCCTCCAAAACAGGCGGTTTCAGTATTTGCTGACACTCAAAGCAGTGAAATCAAAGACCGTATATTTGACGAGTTTAACAGCCTTTCTGTGATCTACCAGAAGGTATATTTCCTGAATTTACTGTCAAACCCATTGTTATAGTATGTATTCATTAGCCTTGTATTACTCGGAGGTTTTCTTTAGCTATTTCATAGTAACAATAAAAATTCTTGCAGCCGTCTTACATGTTCACGGATAAGGAACACCGAGGCCCCTTTGAGTTTTCAGACGAAATTGGAAACATTCCCATCACACCTGAAGCCTCCAGTGACATTGTTCCACAGCAATTTGAGGCAAATGACAAAGACCTGCTTCTGAGTACTGACGAGAAGGATGACAACAGAGGACTTTCCACTACTGGTTCTGCTTACACGGCCCCTTCATATGACAACTCTAATATATCCTCACAAATGCAAGAGCTTGCAATCTCCGGCCCTGCCACGCCCGCGACTACCCAACAATCTAGCTTTGATTTCGATGATATCTTTGGTTTGGGATTGTCAACAGCTCCTGCTCCTGCTCTAACGCCATCACCGCCTCTTTTAAAACTTAACCCAAGAGCTGCTCTAGATCCAGGCGCCTTCCAACAGAAATGGCGCCAGTTGCCGATATCATTAACACAGGTTTGTTTTTCCCCACAGCTTTCACCTTGTGATCCTATTCATGAAGCGATTGTCTACATTTTTTTCATGTTTTTTTTGTCTTGCTCCTCTTATTCAGCATATCATTATGTTGTTGGGGATTTTGACTGGTGAGAGATTGCAACTTTGTTTTCATTTGCAGGACTGTTCTGTGAATCCCCAGGGAATTGCGGCCTTGACAGTTCCACAATCACTTATCAAACATATGCAGAGTCATTCCATCCACTGTATCGCATCGGGTGGGCAATCTCCAAACTTCAAGTTTTTCTTCTTTGCTCAAAAGGAATCAGAACCGTCATCAAACTATCTGACAGAGTGTGTCATAAACTCTTCATCAGCCAAGGCACAGATAAAAGTGAAAGCGGACGAGCAGAGTACGTCTCAGGCATTCGCAACCGTATTTGAAACAGCCTTGTCCGAGTTTGGCATGCCGTAAAAAGCTCTTGGCCTCTTGTGTATCAGTATCATCAAATAGAGTTCGCTGGATGGATCTCTCTACGTTTGGTTGTAAAATGCGATAATACTGTTATATGAGTTTTATATTCTCGCTCACCTTAAACCACGTTACTTATGGAGTGGTACTTTATTATCCTTAGACGTGGAACTTTTCAGCTTCAGTTGACCCTGTTACAAGTCATCTCGAATGGAATCCAGAGACATTGTAATGTAATCCCAGTCTCTTGTGAAAATGACTCAATAAATGAAATAAAAAAGTTATGGGCCTCATTCGTTATACTTACAAAATGAAGGTTACTTCTGTAAATTCAGTTGACCCTGTTACAAAATGAAGGTTTCTTGCGTTTTTGTATTATTATCTCGAGTGGTTACGATTCTTTCATTGTCGAATCTTGCAGGGGAGATAGGGAAGTGAGAGAGGGGGAAACCCTGCCCTATTTTCGATCTCTATTCGTTTCTCAATCGAAGCGATGGTGTTCTACTTCAAGGCACGACCAGATGCCGGGGACTACACCATCTTCATGGGGCTCGATAAGTTCGAGAACGAGGAGCTCATCAAGTACGGCTTCCCCGAAGACGTCTGGTAAGCGATATTATTCTTTATTTTTTTTCGATTGTCAATTTGTTGGTTTGATCGAATTGCGAGCTTGATTCCCTTGTTTATGGTCAGATGTGTCATGATCTATTGTAGATTGATTTTTTTTTTTTTTTTAAATGGAATCATTGGGTAAGAATGTGATTTTTCAAATTTTAATCTGATAATTTTCTTCTTTGTATCTGATGCAGGTTTCACGTTGATAAGATGTCGTCAGCTCACGTTTACTTGAGGCTGCATAAAGGCCAAGGCTTTGATGACATTAGTGAAGGTGTGCTCGAGGACTGTGCTCAGCTTGTGAAAGCTAATTCCATTCAAGGTACTAAATATCTGAAACCCTTTTCTACTTGTCGTGAACTTGACATTTACATAACCATAAGTCGTGGAGTATCAGTTTGTTGTTCCCATTTCTCTTCGTTTAGAAGGAGGGCACTTATAGGCTATATACTGTTTTCTTACCCACTGGTGTGTGTCTGGGATTATGTGTCAGGCAACAAGGTGAACAACGTCGATGTTGTTTACACTCCTTGGTCCAACTTGAAGAAGACCGCCTCCATGGATGTTGGTCAAGTTGGCTTCCACAATTCAAAGATGGTAAGCTTCTTCATCTCTCCCGAATTTTTTTTGTTGTGCATACAAGAAACCTGCTTAAGAATGGTTGCAAAGGAATGATATTTGTGTTTCTGTAAGGTCCGGACTATCCGAGTGGAGAAGCGAGTCAATGACATAATTAACAGGCTGAACAAAACAAAAGTTGAGAAAACCCCTGATCTGAGAGGTAAGTCTTCGATTTGTGGGCTCTTTCTTAAGTAAATTCCAGTAGATAGGGATCATGCATACATCCTTCTTGTTCGTTCAACTTTCTTGCATATGAAGTGTCGTTTATGTGGCTATAGCTTTTTCAGCTTGTGTAACTTTAAAATATATTAAATTGTATGGTTTGTTTCATAATGAAGCTGAGAGGGAAGCAGTGAATGCTGCTGAAAGAGCTGAGAGGAAACAACACCTGAGGGAGAAGGTCAGTTTCTGTTTTGGTCCTTGTCATCTTCTTAATCTGTCGAAAGTCAATTGATCAGAAATTTGACTCAAATCCTCGTTGTTTATGTGGTATTGCAGAAGAAACGTGAAGATATAGAGAGGCTGGAGAAGGAGAGGCAAGCAGACATGAGGAGTTACAAGGGATTAATGGTAACTGATAAAATGACATCCAACAAAGACATTGCTTCAAGCAACAAGTCTCTTCAAGAACTCGAAGATGATTTCATGTAAAAGAGCCCTGAAGAAATGAGAAGAAAAAAACCCAAGTCAGTAACATTCTGCCGGTGCTGTCCTTCAGAGAAGGTTTATCATGTTCTTCTATTAGCCTTAAGAGTTATAATGATGATGAATTGCCCTTTTGTTTCAAAAAGTTTTTATAAGAGTTGAAATGTTTCAGAGGATTGAATCTTGAGTTGTGAGAAAAACAGAGAGCATAATGATATATGTAACACAGGTGAGCTAGCGAGCTGGTGCGATCATGGTTTACTCTACCTAACCTGCTGTGTGTTTGTGGAAAATCATTTTACCACCCTAATAGTTTTTACTTTTTATTCTTTTGATCCCAAAATTAATTTACATAGGTATAAACACCTGCTTTTCATATTTAAGTCGCTTTGACTGTTGTAAACATTATCAACAAATTACCATTATTTAAACCGACTAGATCCAATATATATACAAATCCAAACCAATATCTTTTTATATCAGATCAGCTACTTTATCACGTATTTAGTCACATGATTTGAAATAATTACAGACGGTGGCCCCAACGTGGAAATCAACGGATCAGTAGTCCCAACAAATCTGTACTGAAAATCATCAATGGGTATTAAATTAAATCTCGGGGGTAAAATTCGAAATAAAGGAAAAAGTAGGGGGGGGGGAAACAAAGAAGAGAAACAAATAATGAGATGCCCGTTGAGTACTTTGAAAAAGATAGGAGACACATGGCCAATAATATTTAAAATGAACGGCTTAGATTAACTTAGATCACCCAGATTTGATAGGAAGAAGGAAAAAAAAAATGTTTAATTGGAAGTTTAATTGAGTGTGTGTGTGTGGTAGGGTTAGTCGAAGAAAATTCGAACTTCCAAACTCCCTTTTTGAAATAGCTCTGCCGACCGTTTAGATTTTCTCTCCTTTTAATTCAAACATTTGTTTTCAATGTGCGATGAGCAGACAGTGAAGTTTTGTAGTTGTACCCAATCTGAGATTTGCATTTTATTTTGGGTGTGGCGGACTGACTGTTCTTACGAGATCTGATCAACTTGAGCTGTTGGTTTGACTAATCGTCGTATCTGTTAGCCGTTAGGGTTTCCCAGGTATGGAAAGTGAGTGTACAACAACGAGCTCAACCCCTCCTCAGAGGGTTACTGAAGGGAACCCCAAATCGCGTCAGGGGTATTATGCTTCTCTCTTCTTTTCTTTTATTAATGAATTTGTCACAAAATAGACTAGGAATAAGCTGTAGAAACTGTATTCATGTCACTTAGAATTGAGTTGCGTGACACTCTTGTGTTGATTTTACAGGAGGACGAGTGGCCCTGCTAGACGTTCTACTCGAGGTCAATGGACTGCAGAGGAGGTGAACTATTTATGTTTCTTTTTCTAAATGGTGTTCAATCCTATGGTTATGATATCATTGATCATAGAGCTCTTCGTTATGCTTAAGTGCATTTGCTTAGATCATACACTAAATCAGAGATACACTAGAAGTGGTGACATTTGTATTTTTTTTGCATTTCTTCAGTCTTCCGTCTCCATATCTCATTTTTTTAGTTGACCAACCATGTTTATTTTGCAGGATGAGATTTTGACAAAAGCTGTCCATAGTTTTAAAGGGAAAAACTGGAAGAAGATTGGTAAAATTTCCACTACTCTTGACATACTTTTGCTAGCCTTCTTCTCTATTTCAATGTCTGATCGTCTTTTCTTAACTCCCAGCTGAATTTTTCAAGGATCGAACTGATGTCCAGTGCCTCCACAGGTGGCAGAAGGTCCTTAATCCTGAACTTGTTAAAGGTCCTTGGACCAAGGAGGTGTGTGACATCGCTTTTCTTCCACTGCTTTTATTATATGCATCTTTCCATACTTGACTCTCTTGGCTTTTGTAATGTCCAAATCTCCCCTATGACTGACTGCTCACTGCTCTCATTTGAAATGGAATGTAGGAAGATGAAATGATAGTTCAGTTAATCCAAAAATATGGGCCCAAGAAGTGGTCCACCATTGCTCGATTTTTGCCTGGCCGTATTGGAAAGCAGTGTAGAGAAAGGTATGCTTATAGACTTTTACCAACAACAGTGTCTTACTTAGCACTTGAAACTTTTAGAAAAAAATATCCTAATTGATGATACAGGTGGCACAATCACCTCAACCCTGCCATAAACAAGGAAGCTTGGACTCAAGAAGAAGAGCTGCTTCTCATTCGTGCTCATCAAATCTATGGTAATAGATGGGCAGAGTTGACAAAGTTCTTGCCTGGAAGGTACTACTACTTACTCTCATCTGGAACTGGAATTAAAAATACATCTTATTGCTATTCCTTTTGGTTGTTCTTAGCAACATACATAGTTATCGTTGCTTATGTTATCAACAGGTCTGATAATGGAATTAAAAACCATTGGCACAGCTCAGTCAAGAAGAAACTCGATTCCTATATGTCCTCTGGGCTTCTGGATCAGTACCAAGCCATGCCTCTAGCTCCTTACGATAGAAACTCTTTTATGCAGAGTACTATGGATGGTAGTGGCTGCGTGAGTGGACAGGCAGAGCAAGAAATAGAACATGGTATAATGAACATGGGGCAACATTTTCACCCGTGTGAAAACTCTCAGTATTATTATCCAGAGTTGGAAGATATCTCAGTCTCCATCTCAGAAGCCTCTTATGACATGGAGGACTGTTCACAGTTTCCTGATCATAACGTCTCGGCTTCTACGAGCCAGGATTACCAATTTGACTTTCAGGATCTGTCGGATATTTCACTGGAGATGAGTCAGAACATGTCAGGGTTACCAATGACATACACCAAGGAGAGGAAGGAAGCCTCTCTAGGGGCTCCGAACTCCAAGTCAAATATAGATGTAGCTGCGTACACCAACACATCTGAAACGGAATGTTGCAGAGTTCTTTTCCTTGATCAAGAGAGCGAAGGGGTCAGTGTTTCTAGATCTTCAACCCAAGAGCCACACGAGGTTTTGTGTGCATCAGCTTCAGACAGCCAGGTTTCAGAAGCTACAAAATCTCCTATGAAGAGCTCTTCTTCAATGTCCATTGCAACACCCGCCTCAGGCAAAGAAACTCTTCGGCCGGCTCCCTTAATCATAACACCCGATAAGTATTCCAAGAAGTCATCCGGATTGATATGTCATTCTTTTGAGACTAATGAAAATGGTAGCTTCATATGCATCAATGATCCTTCAACCTCTACTTGTGTTGATGAAGGGCCTAACAACTCCACCGAAGATTATCATTTAAATGATTCCAAAAAGCTGGTTCCAGTGAACGATTTTGCTTCTCTGGCAGAAGCTAAGCCACACTCTCTTCCTAAGCATGAAACAAACATGTCAAGCGAGCAGCATCATGAGGATATGGGAGCATCATCATCAAGTCTATGTTTTCCAAGCCTGGACCTACCTGCTTTCAACGATCCGGTCCACGATTATAGCCCTCTTGGCATACGCAAGCTGCTGATGTCCAGCATGGCGTGCATGAGCCCGCTTAGGCTGTGGGAGTCTCCCACTGGGAAAAAGACGTTGGTTGGTGCAAAGTCAATCCTGAGGAAACGCACGCGTGATCTGCTGACACCTCTATCTGAGAAGAGGAGTGATAAGAAGCTTGAAACTGATATAGCAGCTAGTCTGGCAAAAGATTTTTCACGCCTGGATGTTATGTTTGATGAGAGTGAGAATCAAGAATCTATCTCTGGAATGCCAGAAGAAACCATGGATGTCAGTAAATCACTTGTACAACCACAGCAAACTTGCTTGGAGGCAAATGTTCAACATGTAAGTCTTGTCTTTCCTTTAAGCATTTGAACATCTGTTGAGTTAGCTGTTTTATTACAGTCTTGATATGCTCCAGATTTTAAGCAGAACATATTTGAAACTTAGTAGTTAGCTTAGTTGTGAATCTGATATGTTACATGTCATGGTCATCTAACAGTACATAACATAGTTGGGAGGCTTTCTCACTTTAACTTATATGTCATATGAATCATCATTTGTTTTGTATGCATTGTTACTTAACAGTGAACGGATAAAATCTTGTGCAGGCTCAAAGTTTCTCCGGTGTTCTTTCTGAGAGCAATACCAACAAGCAAGTTCTGTCTCCTCCTGGTCAATCAGTAACCAAAGCAGAGAAGACACAAGTCTCAACCCCAAGAAATCACTTGCAGAGAACCCTCATGGCTACTTCTAACAAAGAACAACATTCTCCTTCGAGTCTTTGTTTGGTCATTAATTCGCCTTCTCGAGCCAGAAACACCGAGAGTCATCTTGCTAACAACGAGACAAACAATGAGAATTTCAGCATGTACATCTCTATTCCCCCCAACCTTAACTATATATATATTTTTTTGTTTTTATATTCTTGCTACAATGAGTTTGCTTCTCCTTCATTTACAGATTCTGTGGAACTCCATTCAGGAGAGGTCTTGAATCTCCCTCAGCCTGGAAATCTCCGTTTTACGTCAACTCTCTCTTGCCCAGCCCAAGGTTTGACACAGACATAACTATCGAGGTATGCAATGTCAAATTCTTTTAGCCTGTATATTTAGACATAACTTTCTAAGGCATTTTGTGCTTGTTTCTCCAGGACATGGGCTACATTTTCAGTCCAGGGGAGAGAAGCTACGAGAGCATAGGAATGTTTACACAGAGACACGAGCATACAAGTGCATTCGCAGCATTCAATGCAATGGAAATTTCACTTTCCCCAAGTACTGATGATGCAAAGAAGATGAAGGACTTGGATAAAGAGAATAATGATCCTCTAATGGTACCAATTCATTCACTCTCTAAGTTGAAGATTTTGAGACTATGATTCTATGGTTCTAGAAACTTGACTTTGGGTTTTGTACGTTTTGCATATTGATAGGCGGAGGGTCGAGTGCTGGACTTCAACGATTGCGAGTCTCCCACCAAGTAACAGAAGAAGTCTCATCCTACCTCTTGAAGGGGATGTAGGTAAAAAAGGCTAGAACCTCCTCCTCAATACATAATATTCAATGCACATACATGAACATGTATAAACAATGTATGGTATCTTCTATAAACAGAGCTTGTCCCTGCTTGGATCTAATTCTCTTCTTCTTTTTTCTTTCTAGTGAATCAACTTGAATGAATTTACGTACACTCTGTGTTCAATATAGTATATACACTTGGAAAAGGAACTTAGACAGTGCATCTGGGAGTAAATACCAACTTTATGTTGCACACTCTTCCATGAATTGTATTCTACTTGCAGGCTTATATCTCAATTTGTGTGACTGGTAACAGAATGGAGCTTGACTTTGATAAGGCCCCCAGCTAACAAATATTTTTGGCCCATTAATTTATTAAATTAGTAAGAAAATATATAAAAAAAATCTAGGATTGTCGAACTTGTCACCAATATAACACATAGGACAGCCAACATGACCAATAGCGCTAAACATTAATTGTAAAAATTTATATAGAATTAGACCCCAATTTACGAAAAAATATTTTTTCTTATTAAAATTCTTAAAAAAAATGTGTATATCCCCGAAACCTCATCAGGCTCTTTTTTTTCTTTCCCAAATTGAAATTCATTCATATTCATACACAAGCTGGCGATAAAATAAAATAGCCCCAAAACTAAAAGACCATAAGAAGCGGCAACTAGAACCCACACTGGGCGACTAAAACCCACATTGGGTTGACTTAAGAACAAACATAAAACATAAAAAACAAATCAACACTAGCACCAAAAGCACGTTAACATCCACGCAAGAGCCACATCAGAACACTTAGCATTTTTTAAAACAGAGTAAATATCAATGGTCAGGAAATACCGCAACTGCCTATAGCCCGCCACCCAGTACCCTCCACTTCTGCACCCAAACCACACTTTATTGCTGCTCCCAAACGATAAGACCAAAACTCGGGGACTTCAAAACTCGACAAGGGGAACCGCTGCTCGGTCCACACGCCTTGGATACATAAACGCTCTACGATCAAAGAAAGAAGCTCACCCAACCACCAAGAAGATGAAGCCTTACCAACCGAACCTCTCCAACACTCACGGGAGAAGAACCAAATGACAAGCAACCAAATGACACATAACCCCTAGAACAAATACTGCTAAGTCACAACCATTAAGACGCTTACACCCATGGCCCAGAACGTTCAAGACTCACGCACCTAAAGGTACAAGAGCAATCAAAACGCAAATTACCATAGCTGGAGATGCAAAATACGAGACTGAAACAACCGCCGCAAGGACAAGACCCCCAACCGGAGTGGAACGAGCGAGATTCAGCTCAACTCCACCACAAAGACCCAACTTTGAATAAGAAACGATGACAAGAAAACTGGACAAATCCGCCATGAACCTCGCGCATCGCCGAAACATGGAGAGCACCGCAAAAGTTTGAAGGAGAAAACCAGATCTGTCGGTGACACTACCCAAAAGCTGACTCCCTTGCTCTACCAAGCTCACACCAACTCGTCGGAACACCAGAAAGCTCAACCCACCGGCGAAGCTAGTTCTCCACGGAGCAGAACCCGACACTTACCGGCGGTGAAACACCCAGAATCCCAGAACATATCGAAGATGGATCTTGTTAGAACCAGGAAGCAATGATAAAACTAGATCTAAGAGAAAAGGTAGCTTCCGACGTTGGAGAGACCAACGCCGGAGCAAAACACGAAGAACACCTTCTGAAACTTTTGAGAGAAAAGGGTAAAAACTCTTCTTTTGTTTCTATATTATGTTTCTCTCTTTCTCATAGGCTTTTTAGACATGCATACTTTTGAAAATAATTCATCCCTAAAAAAATAATATATATATATATATATATATATATATATATGTGTGTGTTTTCAAAGTTAAAAGCACATACTTAATATATGCTTCTTGTCTGGGACTTCCTGACAGGTAATCTGAAAAAAGTAAGAACAAGAGTGACTACTGTAACTGTCATGTAGGCTGTTGATGGGGTTTAAAACTATTTAACTTGCTAACTATTAATCAAAAATAATCTTTGTATTAATCAAAAATTAATCTTTATCATAATTGTAATAACATAATTATCCAGCGTTAAAAAAATCAAAAACTAATCTTTCTATTAAACAAAAATATTAATCTTTTTTTTTTTCTGATTTATCCCAGATTTATTACTTCTTTTGATGTTGTAATGAATCGAGAATTTTTTTTTTCTAATTACTGCGTTATCTAATTGGAATTTCCATCAATTCTACGTTTATTAACATATTTGTCTGTTTTGACTTGTTTTTCTAATGATTTTACATATTTTAACATATTTGCAATTTTTTCATATGACTTTTAAATTTTAAGACTAAAAATAGTCAAAATATATATTTGACTTAATGTTACTGTTTAAGTAGTACTTAAATTCTTATGTATTGATTTTTTGAAGTCAATCATAGTTATTTATTTAGATAAAATGTCAATCATAATATATATACGACCGTTCCTACATTACGAAGGGTATCTTTGCGTTTGTGTATGAGAAGCCACAAAATTATTAATACTGAAACAATGTGTGTTTGGGTTACACTCACCTTAAATTACATTATATGACTCTCTAATTAAGTCCATCAAATTCAAAACAATTCTATAAAAACATTTCGCTCAAAAATCTAATCAGATACGTCGTAGGATTATATTGGAGAGAAGATTCCACATCGAAATATGAAAGGGACTTAAGTAATATATAAGGGACTTGAGCCAATCCACTAATTGCCAATTAGTTTTAAGTTGGAAACCCATAAAACTCATCATGGTATCAGAGCGGGCCCAATACCCTGACCCATTAATCTGGCCCGGACAGTGGTCCGATCATCCCATTAGCTGATGGCCCATAGAAGGTTCAATTCCGCCAAAATTGCTAGAAAATAAAACATAATTTCGGAGGAGGTACGATGGATTTTGCGAGATTAATGGTTATACGCACCATTATCTTGAAGGAGGATATTGGAGAGAAGATCCCACATCGGAAATTTGAAAATCACTTGAGTAATATATAAGAGATTTGTGTCAATTCAATAATTGCCAATTGATTTTAAGTTGTAATACTAGAAAACTTATGTGAGACAAATTTGTTTTCCAGTAGTTTAATTTACCAATGATAGTAGGTGTTCGACTTAATATTGTCTCCTCATTTTTTTCCCTGAAATGTTACTAAGAAAGAGTAGAAAGACCAAAACAGAAGTTTGGATAGTTTTC
The DNA here is from genome assembly GCF_000695525.1 of Brassica oleracea var. oleracea. Taxonomy (NCBI): domain Eukaryota; kingdom Viridiplantae; phylum Streptophyta; class Magnoliopsida; order Brassicales; family Brassicaceae; genus Brassica; species Brassica oleracea. Next base: position 50,345,734 of record NC_027756.1, on the reverse strand, counting down.
TGATTCGCCTGTTTTGCTTTGTATTTTTTGTTCGAAGTCCGAACTTAGTCATTTATTTTAGGTCAATGCGCCTTGCATTTTAAATTGTATCGACCAATATAATTCGAACTCAAGTATCTATCGATGCTGTGCATAACGTTACAAGGGTAATTTAATTCATAACATGTTACTGTTTAGTGATTATATATATATCACATATAATTTAAACGACAAAACAATTTTTTTATAAAAAACAATTGTCTTGCAAATAAAGTTTACATTCAGTCATATATTGTAGTCTCTACGACAATTTTTAATCATAATTTCTATTATCCGGCTAAGTTGTTGTAGTTAGTTGTTTTTTCGTTTGTTCCTTAGGCCGGTTATTCAAAACCTAAAGATTCCTTCTTTCTAGTCACCCCAGACTGAGCAAACACGTCGATTCCAGGTCGGATATTAACTCTCTCGTCCCAATTCATGGTTGGGTTTGTTGTTATCATTTTACATGCATGGAGAACGATTTTGGATAATTACGAGTTATGAATAAAAATCAAACACTAGTTTGTAAATATATAAGATATATCTAACTCTATCAAAAGGAGAATAAGAAGTCTTCTTAGCTATGCAACGTCAGATCAAAAAATCAACTAATCAAATTCGTCTTTACTGCCATGTCATCTGCGGCCGAGTCAACAAAGAAACCCTATGACTCACTCATCGACTTCGTCTTCTCTGTTTCCTCTTCATCGAAACTCCGTTACAGAGCCTCATCTACTCTCAATCAATGGTGTTCTTCAATACAATTTTAATGGATTCTTTAAGCAAAAAGTAGAACGAAAAACAAAATAGATAAATTATGTTTGTCAGGGAAAAAATCCTATAAATAAGAGAAATACTCCCACCGCTATATCTGTCACCATTGTTGTGAATCTTTTTTTTCTCCCCTTCTAAAAAACAGGTTTGATTCTCTTTGCAGGAAAGAGACACACGATAAACCGATTTATAAGCAATTTTCTATTTTTCAATCCTCTTTTCAAAAAAGTCACCTTTTTTGTTGTCTTTCCATTAGATTATGATTCTCTCTACTGTAATCATTTTTAACCGTTTTCCTCTGCATGCTTTTCGCTTTCTGTGTCTCTTTTACCTAAAAACGCCATTTGAATAAAAATGGCGGTTTTGGATTCTGGAGGCGTCGCTGTGCCGCCGACGGATAATGGCGTTGCGGATCTCGATATGCTTCCTCGTCGTAAATCGAGATCAGATTCTTCCAACGGACTTCTTTCTGATTCCGTTTCCATCACCGACGATGTTGGAGCTACGGCGGCCGAAGATGCGATGGATCCGGTTGCTTCCGCTGTTGAGGAGGAGGCTCAGGGAACAACGAAATTAGCTGGCGGAGATACCGAAACTAGGGAATCCGGCGGAGGCGGCGATGTAAAGTCCTCTTAGCTCTGACGCTATCTTCACACAAGTAATCGGGCTCAGATTCCTTCATTATATCAGGGAATGCTTATAGCTTGAGACTGTATAACTTCTTGGTAATGTAATCCAGATTCTAACTATGTTAAGGTACTCTCTTCCATCTTTTATTGATAAATGAGTATCTATTTAAAATGCAGGTTCAATACATATGGTACACAGAGGGTATGATGCTTTGAAAGTAAGTTTGTAACTAATTGGATTATCATGAGAGCATCTAATATCCAAGGTGAGATTCTTTCTCATGTTACTTTTGCTTCTTCAATTTCTCATGCTGGACAATTTTATAAAAGTTGTCGCCTATCATGCATATTTTTTTAGCTGATAGCTGTCTGCTTTATCCGTTTTAATATTTTTCTTCCCCATATAATAAAATGATTTTTTTAAGATCTTTCAAATGTCAGGAGGGAGGAGGATCGTATGTTGGAGCAACGCTGCATGCGTAAGATCATAACTTCAGCTCAAGAAACAAAGGTGCTGCATCTTCTGAGAAAGTTAATATCAGTGTCTTCCGGGTATATGTATGTATATCCTTTGCTTGACTACATAGTCTTTCTGAAAATCATTGTTTAGGATGTCTCTTTGGCTGCCGTAAACTCTAACATGTTAGATTTTCTCTCTATTTCTTTGCTTGCAAAACCCAATAAAAAAGCTTGGAAAGTACAACATTCGTTTGGTTTAATTGGTTAAAGATGGACACCATTGATAGTTGCTGGCTCATGGCACCGGAACTGGCTCGAGGAAATCTTGAACCCAACCACGGTTCAGTCACAAGGCCATCCATTAAAAATCCCTTATCCTTTCATCTGTCTTCCTATAATGAGCATTATGAAGATTGCTTTGTTAAGAAACATTTTACCTACTAGGCTACTATGATCAAAGAAACTCTAAGATATGACATTTTTTGTTCATTTGTGGATTTCAGAGTATGGAGCTGGCGAGGAAATGATTGTCTAACTCCATGCCGTGACCCTTTCTCTGTCTATTTGGAAAAAAATGCACCGTAGCTTCTGGTAATGTATCAATTCTTCACTACCGAACTAAACTAGAACACTGAATTGATTGTGGGTGTGACATAACAGGATGTGGTCACAAGTTCTGACCTAAGCACCATAAGCATAACATCGTCAAAGACATCACAAGCCACACTAGGGTCATACCCTTGCCCTCTCTTTTTCTCGCTACGACATTGTGTCTTTTACCAAACTTCCAATACAACAACAAGACCAGCAACATCTCAAGAACAAGTATGCAGAATGCAGCAAAGGCTCTATACCACAAGTGGTTACTAAAAATAAATAGAATAAGCAGTCAACTGAAACTCCTTCAGAAGCTTCTTTTTCTTCTACTCTCTATGAAGTAGAGGAGGATATACCTGTTAAGAGTGGGCTATATGAGGTACCATCGTTCTCTGCAGTGTTTTAGAGTTTTCATGTAAACTTAAACATGAACCTTTAGAATCTTTATATCCAGTCTATGTTTCTGGACCAAGGAACCGGAATACTGTTGGTGAACTTGCTGAGGAGGCATTGTTTCCCATGTACTGGAATGAAAATAATAAGTCTGTCCCTAGAGGTTGCATATTGTAACAAGGTTAGATGTACTTCACTAGAGTTTGTATCTACTTATGATCCAGATTTTAGTAGAACTATAAGATTTTTTTTTTTACTTTATACCTTTTACTGTTTTGAGTTTTTGGTTTAAAGATTCATAAAATAACCTGAACTATGCTTTTTTTAATTGTTCCCTTCTCTCTCTCTTTTGTTATTGAGAGTTCATTAAGTATGAACACATATATATTGCTGATGATAAATAACACTAGACCAATTTCGTTTGGATTTTTTTTTCACCTAAGTCTGGCGCAGAAGGAGCTTTAAACCATCTAGGCGTTTTGCATGTTCACGGTATAAGTTTGAGTTATGCGTAAAAAATGTAATTTTCTGATAAAAGGAAGATTGCATAGATAATGGTAAAATTGTCTTAAGTTGTTAATGTATTTGATTTCATGCTCTCTTTACAGGGACGATGATACTTGGGAAGCTTGACATAATGTTGATCCCTCTGTACTCCATACTACTACTACTTAACCATCTTCGATAGTTTTCACAAGCAAAAAATGTTTAGGCTTATACACTTTTTTTTTTGTCATCAAATACAGACTCATATTGACTCTGTGAACCACTCCGGTAGATCTTGATCCATGTGAACGACAAACGACGGTTGCTTCCTGGCACTGCGTGCTAGGCTATCCGCTCTTGAATTTTGCGTCCTTGGTACATAGATAATCTCCGAACGTGTGAAAACTTCTTTCAGGGATTTAATATCTTCCAAATAGCTTGCAAATGCTGGCCATTCTTCTGGTTCCGAAACCATCTTCACCAACTGAGAACAATCCGTTGCAAATGTAACCTGAAATTGCAGTAAGTTTTTCGTGCATTCCATTGCCCAAATTAGTGCTTCCATCTCTGCATGTAAAGGGGATAGACAAGCTCGAACATTCCTTGCTCCTAACAACCCATTAAAACCTTCTAGAGTACTCAGTCAACCTTGCCTAGAGAAAACATCATTCTCTTTCCAGGATCCATATGTAAAACACCATATCCCTGGAATTGATGGGGGAGTCGTAACCTCAACTTGGGACGCTGTCCTGGTCTCAGTCATTACCTGTGCATCAGCCCAAAGTCTTGACTCTGTTTCTGCCAATTTGAGGGTGTCCATTGGTTCCATGTCGAAATTGCTAAAGACTTTATTGTTTCTTCCTTTCCAAATATACCAAAGAATCCATGCAAATTGATGATCCTCCATCGGTGGGGAGACTCTCCAGAAGAGGTGATCCATATTTGTGAACAGAGAGGTCGTTGGGAACATGGTTGGATTTGATGGTATCTTGGAGAGAGCCCAAACCTGAAGTACTGGAGGACATTCAAAAAACACATGGTTAATCGATTCCTCATCCGCTCCGCAACGGGCACAACATATATCTCCTTGTATATACATGTTCTCGAAATTGTAGTTCTAATGATAAAGTCACACATTTATATCATTATGATTACGAAATGAGAGTTGCTCTTCACTTTCTCTAAGTGAGATAAAACAAAGGATTGATTGTTGATTTGATGCACCAGTTTTAATGTCATTTAGTTACCCAGAAAATAATTAAATAACTATGCAGCCCATTAAAAATAGAAATCTAAACTAATCTTTAAAATTAACTTAAAATTTTTTAATTAAGTTATTACAAATATAAATTCCATGAAAAAATTGAAAACCAAATTTTTGGAGATCATGTAAATATTTCAACAAACAGAACAAGATGGTGTCTTAAAAAATAAAATCAATATCAATATAATACGTACTAAATTGAATATACGATAGAATCTCTATAAATTAATATTTGATAAATTAATAATCTCTATAAGTTAATAAATTTTGCCGGTCCCAATTCGAACCGGTTCAAAATTTTACCCAAATTGATAAAATAATAAGATAATAATTTTTTTAGAAAACTCTACTGTAAATATATGGTCCCATTAAAAGTATAAATTCATAATTTATATGTATACATATTTTTTATAAGTGAGAACATAATATTATATTATTGTTTTATATTCACAATGAAATTATCTTTATATTTTCTTAACACTTAATTTATTTTTGATGAGATTTAGTAATATTATTTCTAAAACCACATTTAAATTCTATGCAATATATATTATATACACCAAATCATATAATAAAATTAATATAAATGTCAAATTTAAAAAAATAATAATTAATGTCTATACACTAAAATTAAATATTTTTCTTATATTAGATGAAATATATCTTAAAACAAAAAATCTAAATAAGAATTTTTTTTGTAAATTAATATTTTTATAAATTAATAAAATTTCAAAGTCCAACATTATTAATTTATATCAAGTTAAACAAACAACAGTCATCTAACACTATTAAAAGGAGAATATGAAGCCCTCTTAAGCTGTCCACGTCAGCGAAAATATTCATAACCAATCATTTGTCCATGTCATCATGGATGTTAAGTTGTTGGGCTACGAATCTGTGCTGCTTAATAGGCCATTTAGCTTTAATGACCTATTTGTTTTGTCATCTTTTTACTCCAACCTAATTTTGTTACGAAGTCTACAGACGACCTTCCAGAAGACCAGAAATCATTGTCTTCCTATCTCCTCCTCATAACGCATGCGACAGCTATAATGACGAATTAAAGCTACTTAATTACTCCTCCAGACAAATCATCGTCTAAGTCTCCACATCCCTCATCTTACTCAATGATAACGATGCCTCCTTAAGCCAAAAATCTATTGCTCATATCCTCAAATCCATTCCTAGCTTTATGGCAAATCAAACAGACAGTCACCACCACCCAAGATCCATCTCCACTTTTCTTCAGTAAGGTTTCACCAGGACCTGGAGATTCCCAGTTGCTTTTTAAGCTAATCCATTTATGGGAAGCTTGCAATAATTCCAAAGGAGGCATCCTTCTCGGCCTTGAGATGCTGATGATTGGTGAAGAGGTACGTGTCCATATTTCAATATTATGCTTCCGATTTCATACACGTCTCTGATTTTTTCTAACAGAGAGAGAATATATTAACAAGATTATATCCTGAAACTCAACACGTAAGAATTTTTAACGTAAAGAGATAATTTTTAAGATTAGTTAAATAAGTGATCATCTGTGAATATGTTAATAGTTCTCAATATCCTTTTATATATTAACTAAATACAGAATTGTTCATATTGAAATCTACTACATATTTCACATTTTTATAACAAATAATTATTTACAAAATAATAAATACCAAAAAGTTTAATATTGAAAATTAAATTATGGTTTCAAAACTTAAAGAATTGTTGATTGGTTATCAAAATTTACAGATTTAAGTATTCAAAATTATTACACATTTATAAAATAATATATTTATATGTAATAAAAGTTATTTACCTATACTTCAAAAAATAATTCAAAATCAATCAGACGATATATAAGAAAATATATAATATACAAAAGATGACATAATTTTATTTTATTTTATTAAATGTAGAGTATTTTAATCTTAAGAAAGATTTAAACATGGTTACGAAAGATTAATAGAGACATTTAATATGTTAACATAAATTAATGATATTTCAAACAAAAAAAATATACCGAAACAAATAAATGATATAATATTAAAAAAACAAACTTAATTTTTTTTTAATCTAAGGTTTAATGTTTATAGACAAACAAACCGCGCTACGGTAAAATCTCTAGTATATATAGAAGTTTGGACGTAAACCATATATGGAGATTTTTAATTAAATAGTGTCCTTATTTATACTACAAGAAAACGTAACGACCTCCGACAAAAACTTCCGATGTCAATGGTTCTCGGAAAATTTCCGACAACTGTGCCAGATAATAGTGAGAAACTTTAAAATTCATCGGAAGTTTGTAGAAATTTTCCGAGGAAAAAATATTCTCGAAACGTTAGTACCATTTACGTTACGGTAAGAAAACAATTTTTTTTGTGAGAAAATAATTAAACATTGTTGAAATGATCGAAGAAAAAACAAAGTCGATCACTTTTTTGACTCTCTCGTTAGTTACTAACTTTGCTATGAGCAGGCCTGGCTATGAGTATATAGTATTGAACATTTTATTTCAGTAAGTCAAAGATAAACAGACGCAGGTATTCCATATGCAGTTTACGGTTTGTTTAAAAAAAATAAGGTATTTATATGTTTTGGTGGAAAATTGGAGATAGCCGATATAATCGTGGATTGGGGGTTTACGTTGCCACCATGCATAACAACGACCTAGTAATATCATCGTAAGTTAACCACGCGGTGGTGGGTTAGTGGTCTTGAGGGAGCTACGGCCCCAACACGGACCCGGCCGCTTCGAAACCCCGTGTGGCCACCCGGAGCTAGCATTAAATCGCAAGAATACTTGGAGTGCCGTGGACTTCGTGGGACTAGTCGGTTGACTTCGGTCGTCAGATCCCCACGGTTATAAAAAAAAAAATAATAAATATCATCATTAGTTAGTAACGGTATATACCTATATAACGAAATCACACATACATGCATCATCACTATGCGTCTATACAATTATCAATATATTTGTATGCGTCTGGCGTTTTACATTTTGCGGTTTAACAAATTATTTTGTTGTAAACATGTTATTTTAAAAAACTATGGAAAATGTTTTTGAAACAACGAGGCCTAGTTTAATTGATGAGATTATGGATCCAGAGCTATATATGAAATTTATTGTTTTACAAATTTTATACTTAAATGTTTGACCATCCGAATATAGCCAAACAAGATCTATACGTGATTTGAGTTTTGCCTAGGTGCAAACACACCTCAACATAGTGAACCGTAAGTGTATATCTGCGAGCATAAACTAGTTGATTAGCTTAGCTCTAATCCAAAGAGTTAAAAGAGGAGAGAGAAGATGGATGTGGTTGTCGAGATACAAAGAGCAATCCCAATAAAAGTTCTAGCTTAGGGGTTCTAAAAATACATAACGGTGAGAACCCCACCATTTTGAGATACACCAACCAATTAGTCGTAACATTCCTAGTCGGAGCTATAGCTGTTTTTGCTCGTTCCGCCTCCTTCCAAGCTTTGCTGGTTGGTTTAATCAACGCTGATTCCTATTATTTCATGGTAGTAATATATTCAAGGATGCATCTGATGATTTTCCACGGTTATCCGATTGTCTAGCATTTGTTATCTCTTGTTATGTTGTCCTATTTTATGATGTTCATCAATCCGTCGAGGATCCCTCAGGTTATTATTTTGTTACAGTTGAGCATAGCTCCGGATGTAATCGTTTAAAACTTTTTTAGTTTTTAATATAATCATTTGGTTAACTAACAAATTATCTTTTTTTATTTCCCTTTCCTATGGATTCTCTCTTTATCTCTCTATAAGTACATAAATATGTACCTATATTATATATGTAAGTGATCTATGTACTCGTGTTTATAATTTTTTTTAATTGTATAAACTTGTGTTTATAAAGTTACTAAGCTGCACTTGTGCACGTATACAAGCCATCTAATTGTTGTATACTAAATCTCCTCTTTCTAGTTACAAATACATGAGGATAATATTCCAAAATATATGAATCTTGATTTATACGGTCTAGATAAAATGTTCGGTTGGGTGAAGATAGGTTCCTTTTATCATCACATATATCAGTATATGTGTTTAATTCCTTTTCCGTATTGTGTAATTTCAAAAATTACCCAGAAACTTAAGAGGGGTATGTAATGTGCAGTTTTCGTAATAAAAGTGTAAATACTGCACCAAAAATTCAAACAGGATCACTAACATGTTTTCGTATATTCATACATCACAATTTAAACAGGATCACTAACATCTCTATTGTGTTCATTGTGGCCCTGAACTATTTCTGGTTTTCATGAGTGAACTTAGAGAATATAGCCTTGCATTCATTCTCCTAGTAACGGCCCCATTTCACACTCATTAGGTGATTGACCATGAAAAGTATTGAGTAATATTCCGCTTAGAAGCTATGGAATCATTAAAAGCTTATGCTTATCCTTCTCACATTTGTTAGCACTTTTATCACCGTAGGAGCTGGGAAGAGACTACTTTGTCTCAAGTGCTTTGGTTAGATTATGTTTGATTTTGTTTTCCCTTTGAACCTACATCTTGGGATCTGCAGTCATGATAGGTAGGGTTGCAATCAAGCATCCTCATTCGTTATAGGCTTTAAACCCATTCCTTTTGATGATTTAGCAACAACATCTCGTGACAAACCTTTAGTAAATGGATCCGCTAGGTTGTCAGCCGATTTGATGTAGTCTATTGTGATTACACCAGTTGAGATAAGTTGTCTAATGGTTTTATGTCGTCTTCTGATGTGACGAGATTTACCATTGTAGAGATTATTCTGAGCCCGAGCTATAGCTGATTGACTATCACAATGTATGCGTATAGCTGGCACTGGTTTCTCCCACATAGGAATATCTTCCAAAAAATTTCTAAGCCATTCAGCTTCTTCTGCTGCTTTGTCTAAGGCTATGAACTCAGATTCCATGGTTGATCTGGCTAACACTGTTTGTTTGGTAGATTT
>NC_027756.1:50335005-50335263 GCF_000695525.1 Brassica oleracea var. oleracea | reverse complement strand
TCATCAGTCTTATTGATGTTATTCTCGTCACTGGAGAATATGTATCAAAATAGTCAAGGCCTTCCTTTTGTCGGAATCCTTGAACTACAAGCCTAGACTTTTATTTTCCGCCAGGTTTTCGTGTCATTATCCATTTATTCCCTAGTGCTTTGCAGCCAGGTGGTAAATCCGTTATGTAATAAGTATAATTTTGCATGATCGAATCAAATTCACTCCTGACAGCTTCATTCCAAAATGGAGCTTCTGGTGAAGCCATGG
>NC_027756.1:50316133-50333904 GCF_000695525.1 Brassica oleracea var. oleracea | reverse complement strand
TAGAGAAAACATGAAAAAACGGATTAGTACTCCATTCAACAAATAATATATTATTTTAAGGAAAATAATAGTCTAAAATCGATGTTTATTTTTGGTGTTTGAACCAAATTATATCGATATAAGTCTTGGGAAAACGTTTTGCAAGCTCGCTTAGAAGCGTTCGCAGAAACCATTTTTATAGACTTAGAATGTTTCAGAAACTCACTTAGAAACCATTATCAAAAACGTTTTGCGAAAAATGCTACAAAGCAATCCGCAGAGCTTAATGAAATAAACAATAAACGTTTCGCGGAAGCGCTAAAAGCAAATCGCAAACACGTTACGAAATAAGAACAAACGTTTCGCGGAAGTGCTAGAAAGCAAATCGCAAACCCCGTTATGAAATAAGAATAAACGTTTCATGGAAGTGCTAGAAAGCAAATCGCAAACACGGTTCCAAAACCCGTTTTTATAATCGTTCTTCAACCCGATTTGAGCTTTAGACATAAAGCGATTTTGAGTTAAGATTGTTGATGCCGGAAAACCGGACTGACATAATCAATAAAATAAAAGCGATGTTAAGGAAATAAACGAATGTAAAAACGAATACAAGAACGATAAGAAATCGTATTCGCGACGATCAAATATACATGGAGTCGAGATATAATCTCTTTCCTTAACTCTAAATATTCGCTCCGTTAGTGAGACGGGACTGTACGAATATAGAGTCCCATGATACAACCATGGCAGACGAATCACGCCTCACCCGTGATCGCCCTATCGAACTATAAACTCTACGAAACACTCTCGTATTTAAGACTTACGCAAAGGGATTTTCGCTGTTGGTTTGATGTGTAAACGTTAGAGAAATGAGAAGAAAGACGAGTTGTATTTAAAGAGATGGACGAGGAGCGACTTCCCGTAAATGTTGCATAACGTGCGCTCGTTAGTGGGGATTTGGCAAAGATCTCGGGAAGTTCAAGTTACGAACTTATTCCCCAAGACTCGCTATCTCTCTCTTTCTTATCTCGTTTAAATATCTCGAGAGGATAAACATCATGACGTTTTTATTTTCTAGACAAACTGCTTGTCGTTTCAAAATAAAATGCATGTTGTTTTTGAGATTTTAAATAGCAAAATGTTGAGCTTAACTTGGTACAAAAAGAATATTCTTATCGGGCCAGAGGCCCGACACCAAGACCCAGACCCAGACCGAGCCGGCCGGACGGCGGCGGCAGCGCGCGCGTGGGGAGTCTCTTCCTTCTCTGACTCGTTTAAACAAGTGAGTGTGTTATCCCATATATAAACATTTCACTTTTGCTCCTCTTCCCCGATGTGGGACAAACTCATTACTACTTTATTACTATTTCTGGACTTTTCATTTAAATGAAACCCAAAAACATTTTTTTCATTTATGAACAAAGCCATTGGGGGCTTTATTGATCCAACAATACTTTCCCTAAATAGACTAAAGCAATAGACCTAAATTTCTGCGGGGAGAATATTATTATAAAACCCCAAAGGTGATAAAAACTATGCAACACAAATAAAAAACAATCTATCGGAGAAAGAATTATATAAAAAATGCAGTGTACTGTATAACAAGGAGAGGAAGTTCATGCTAGTGCTATCTTTGGGTTTTGTAGTTCAGTTTTTCACTTTTCAATCGTGTTGTAGCAGCGGTTAATTTGTTTAGCCAGTTTGGTTGTGTATCACTTATAATGTATCTTTGTAGGTAGAGTAATTATGATTTATATAAAAACTTGTTTGAGCAAGAAAAAATAGAGACAAATGTGACAGTAGATATCTTCTTGTGTGCTTTATTTTCATTTAGTGAAATCCATCAAAGATAATAAATGAAATTGTTCATCATTATAAAAATACTAGGATCGGCCCGTGTTACGGCAGAGATTTTCCTATAACTTTTGTTATATGTTTTGTATTTATATGGCGTTAGACAATTCTAAAATTATTTTCAGTGTTTTGTCTAAAGAAATTTCTAATAATAAAAACTTGTTTTAAGGTGTTTCAAAAAAAAATTGCTATTTTTATTATTAAAAGCTATGTATAATAATGAGCAAAACGAATAAATAATGAGTTAAATTTTAGATATGGTCTCAATATTTTTTTATCCTTCTTATTTATGTTTAATGTAAAATAATTGTTAAAGATACACTAATTAAATTTTACTTTTGTTTTAGAATAAATAATTTCGTAATTTTTAAGGGTCTTAGAACATTTATTTTTTGAAGTTTTGTCTTCAACCTGCCCTACATATATTTTGATTTACTTGTACCACCTATATTTTCAAATATATATATATATATATATATATATATATATAATCAAATTTGAACAATGTTCATAATCTTATTTGCATAATATTTTTATTTTCTTGAACAAAATTGTTATTAACAAATTATGTATTGAGATTAAAATTCTATATTATAGGAGTCTTTGGATATCATATGATAATGCATGATATATACTTTGACATTTTCCTTTAAAAAAAATTAATACATATTCGGAATTAAATATTAAGGTTTCAATACTTGTTAATGCAATTTCTAAATTAATATATTTAATTAGTTTATATCGTATATAGTTTAATTTAAAAAAAAAATATATATATATATATATATATATATATATATATTCTGAATAGCTATTAAATAGGATTTTTATTCATATGATTTTATAATCATATATCTTGTTATAACATAAAAAAATTAAATCACTGCTCACAAAATTTTTAATGTAGGATTTTTTATTATATAGTTAATGGGATGCTTAACATCTTTTTATAATATAAAATTAAACTAAAATGATGGAAAATACAAAATTGTTATCAAATCTTTATTAATTAAAATTATTAATTGTCATATATATTAGTTATATTATGTAATTTTGTAATGATTTTTTTTTGTAAACTACTACTAATCAATTTGATAGTTAAATTAATAAAATGCATAATATATGTTTAAATAAACCAATTTTCTTAAAGATTCTAAAACCATTATTTTTTAATATATGTTAAAATAAACCAATATTTTTTAAAGTTACTTTAAATACATAGTAGATGAAACAATAAGTTTACATTGCTTAAGTGTGTTATAAAAAGCCTTCGAAGTATAGAGTTTTTTTGTTTTAAAAATAGTGACAAAAAAGATTTAAAATTTGTTCGAAGGGTTCTACGATAACGGGTTTTTTGGTGGTATGTCATCATGTTCGACTGGGCACATGGATGTTCTATTTTTTTTTATCATATGGTTTTCATAGATATTTATCTACTTTTTTTGTTTTATTTATTTTATTTTAAGTTTAATATTTGGCAAAGACACAACAAATTATAATGGATTAAGATACGTATATTCTTTATACATTTTCTTTTTACTCTTTACGGTGTTTTGTTGGCCAACGCATAGTTTTATTTTTGTATAAAATGAATTTTGCTACCTACATTGTTATAATTTTACATTCATGAAAAATGAGTAGAAAATGCTTAAAAAAAATGGTTGCATCCAACCAACCAAAGAAACGTTTGAAGCATCAAAAGTAATGTTATTGTGAGAGAGATGTGGCGTAAAAGGAAATCAAAATTGATATATAATTTCCTTCCATTCCTCTCCTTCGACTCCAAATCGAAAGCCCTGACTTAAAACTTTTTACAATTCCATGACTTTGGAACTGGGTTTTATTACCATGACTTTTAATTTGTTAGTTTAGACTGAGCGTAAGATGTTTACAACCTTTTTAGCGTGAATTAAACTCGTACCGTGAAACTTTACCGGTATGGAAACGTCAATTACGTAGGAATTTTGTTCGTGTAATTTAAATTAAACCAAGTTAAAGAGGTTTTAGTTTATTAAAAAATCTGATATAACTTAGGAAAAAAACATTTGTGTTTCTCGGTATCTTATTGTTGACATAGTCTAAAGTTGGAGCTCAAGCTTCTGTTCAAAACGAAGATAGTGGTGACTGGAGAATTGAAAGGCTTGTGGGGACGGATTAACCATTCCGACCTCTTTCTTTCTTCTTCCTCCTTCTTAAAAAGACTTCTTCAAATTTTAATTTTTTTACTTTCAAATATGCAAAGAAAAACAATGGCGACCAATTCGTCTCGTACCAAATCAACCGGCCCTGTGCTTTGGAATGCGGCCATCATTGTTGGAAAAGTATTTCTGTAAATGGAGTGGAAAAGACGATGAATCTGTGGGAACCATCAAACTGGAGGTACGTATTTATAAGTTTGAGATCACGAAAAAGCTGAATAGTACAGAGGTTTTGAATTAATGAGAGAGTTAATAGAGATTGAATGCAAGGTTTAATGGTTTCTTCTTTAAGTACGGTACTCCGTTAGTCAGATACACGGCTCGGGAAAGAGTAAGAGAAAGAGATTAGGGCCTCTCTCAATGTTGACGACGAAGACGGTGAATGAATTCTTAATAGGCTGATATTAGGTAACACATACTGGAAGCCCAAATATATGGAAGCAGTTCACTAAACCCAAACAAAAAGATTACAAATCACTTAAATGAAACACACAGCTTTGCTAGAGAGACACGTGTCATCAAGACTTTAACCAAATTGATGACGTGGATGTCGACATGGACTGTCCACCTAGGAAAGAAGGAATCTGTACTTTATATATATATATATATAGATGTCTATCGTATCTTTATACATGTTAAATAATAAAGATAAATAGTAAATAATCATGTATAAACATGCGTTTACTCATGAAATAAAAAAAATCAAAGAAAGAAATTGTGACAATTAATCCATGATTTTTTTACTATTTTGTTGTTGGAATTCAACGAAAACATTTGCAAGTTTCTCTTATAGGAGTATTGTTAACGTTTAGAAATTCAAATGAGTTTTTTAGAATATATTTTACTATTGAAGAAGACAATTCTATTAAATTGATTTATGAATTAATTATTAAACACTTACAGTATGACACATGTAGAATTAGTTTCTCATATATTTGTTAAAATTTGTGCAAAAGACGACTCTCATTTTCTTAAAAAAATCTTTTCATTTTCTTATCCTAAAGTACCTATTGAGAACTGTCTGATGTTAATCACTGATCTAAATGTACAATATTATTTCTCAATGGACAATACATCATAAGTTCACCTGATGTAGTAGTTAGTTTATTTTCACTTGATTATACTCACGAGTCACTTCTATATATAAATATATATATATATATATATATGTTTGTAAAACATATACGTTTATGTGTAACAATAAGTGCAGATTAGTATTATATCGACGAATTAAGCATGCAATAGAACAACGAATCAACATCCAATTAATTGCTGTATATATAGAATATGCAAAAGTATAACGAAGATCAAAGTTGATCTTAATCATCATTTTATTAAACTTCGCTTACATCATACTTATCCCATTATATAGGTTGACGTACCATGTGATGATTCTAGCACCGAAAAAAGCAGGAACCAATTAACTCTATATTACATTACATACAATACAAATACGTAAATTACGACAAAAATGCATATCCATATATAATATTAGTAATGAGATTGACATGTACAAAAATAAAATAAAAGAAAACAAGACTATTTTATGTGAACCAAATCTTTGTGATCTTTACTGTGGTAAATTTGAGAAAATGCGAAGAAATATTTTAGGGTTTATATATTATCACCGATATCGGCTCATCTAGGTTAAATATTATTATCGTTTTAGGGCTTTTTATTTTTTGCTCTTGTCACAATTTTTTACGCTCTCTCCTTACACGTGAAACACACCCTCCAATATCTATTGTCCACGTGTCTACGTTACATGCCCACACGTAAAGAAAATGTTGCAATCACCACGCGCCTAGGGTTTTTTTTGGGCAAACCGTGGTTGTGACCAGAATCGCAGATTAGTCTACGTGGAGGTCTCTCATTGGGTTATATTTCCTATACTATCACACAGAAACGTAGGCATAATGTCTTGCTTTTTTTCTAACGTAGGTAAGTTGGGTTTCCTTTTAAGAAAGCAATGAAATCTTATAAAATAAGTATGTTTTTATTCTTATTCAATTTTTGGATACACCCTAATAAAGCTATATGTATTAATGCTGAGATTTTTTCACTAAAAGGTAAGAAATATTACACAGATAGAAATGTATCTTTCCTTTTTAATATACATCTATGACAATAGAAAGAGTGCACCCAGTATATAGAATAGCACGTAGACTAATAGAAATATGAAGACCAGATGGTGAATGGTAGTGCCAAATGTTCAACAGATGAGCTGTTTTTAGTCAAGAAAATGAGAAATTTTATATCAATAATAATTACTTTTGTTAGAATAAACTTTCATTCTGACCCAGAAATCCCTCATTGCAAAGATAAGAAGAGAGCCACAGATTCTCTATCTCTTTCTCAACAGCCTCTCTATATAAGCCACAGAAGAAAAGGTCTCCCCTTCCCCCTCTCTCTCTCCCTCGTTTTGCTAGGGTTTCTCGAAAATCGCACTCAAATTCTACTCATCTGCCAAAACAAACCAGTCCTTAAAAATTCAATCTTTTTTTTGACTACCGTGTGTTTCTTCGTTTGCTGCTTAAGATCTATAGCTAAATCTCGCATCGATCTATTCCTCGCTATCTCTGGTTGGATTTCCACCAGGTTCGTGTTTTCCAACATAGATCTACGATTCCTTGGATATATGTTCAGGTTTCGGATCTTGTGGGATGATATCTAGCTTGACTCGTAGCTGACTTCATGTTTTTTTTTTCATTTAGGGCTCCTTACTGTTTGTTTACACGTCCCTTAACTCGTTGTTCTTATTTTGTTTTGTTTTTTTCTTGTCTTTACGTACGGACTATTCACGTGCATATAGATCTGACCCGTATTTGGTGGGTCTTTGTTTTCTTTTGTGTGATCGTTTATCTTTCTTAAACATATGCATGTGGTTAATCTTAAGTGTCTTATCATCTGTTACTGTGTTCTAAATAATTTGATATAAATCCTAAATTACTCAGATCTAATTCTCTTGACCCGTGTTAGAGTTTGTGATTTGGATAATTATATTGAAATGGGTCCGTTATATAATACTTTTCTTTTCCTGGTTATGTAGAAAATGTAAACGATTTTGGGGGTTCTCGTCTATGAAAACCCTAATTTCATGTCGATGTTGAAATACTTGTTAATGTTGAGTGCTAAATGTTCACTGTCTAAAATTCACACGAATGATTTTATTTGTTTAATGAAACAGAATGTTAGTGAAGAATTTCGTTCTTGATTTTATGTAGACCTTAAGGTCTTAAATTTTATTTTCATGGAGCTGTAAAGGTGGATGTTGGTTATGAATGTTATTTCATGTGGATATTCATGGAATATGGTTGAACATAGTGGTGTAAATTCATATTGCTTCTTTAACTAATTTAGAGTTATATTGGGGGTCATATATATGTGAAGTAAAGATTTTGAAGCATTGTCTCTTTTTAAGCAACAACAATTTGATCATCATGCGTAGCTATGTCATGTTGTATATATAATTCTTTTCATTTGTGATGCTAATAAATATTATCATGCATTATTTTGCAGCTCTCTGAGGAGAGATCGTATAATGGTGGAAGTTATAATCACCATTAAGACAAAATCTTTTTCAAAGCAAACCAATGGGATCCTCCACTAAGGTCAACTCAATCGTCATAAATCTCACAGGCGCTAACAACGAGATTGGTATGGTAGGATGTGATGGTTTCTCCATATGGTGAGCCTACTATATTGAACTTATATTTTCAACTTCCCTTGTTAGCGTATGATTATGTTTCCAATTACTTTGATAATTAATATTGTATATATGATGTGACCACTGCAAATTATAATAGCAAGGTACACGATGAGATGACATGAATATATCGAGTTTTTCTTCTTAAATTAATGCAGTGACTTAATTGCTGAAGGGAGAGAAACTGATCCTAAAAAATATTGGCCGTTTCCAGAGGAGAGTGCTAGTTTGGTAGACAAACAAAGCGATTCTCTTCCTCATTGGTGGCCGCCTAGCTTGGGCCGCACCAGAAATATCGATGCTGATGGGACAAATGGTATATTTAAAACTCATTTGGTTTTATATATGTTCTATACTATTACTAGCTGGATGAGGTGGCTTGAACTTATGCACGTGAATGATTGCTTTTAGAATCTGGACTGCCATCAAATTCAACAAGTATAATTAGCACGAACGGGCTCAATGGCAGCTCTTCGATTATCCCTAGTCAAAGCGAACTGAATTCACGAACTGCCATTGATCAAGAGAGACTAAGGAATATTGATATTGCAGGTATGCATCTGTGTTGAATTGATATCAAACTAACATGTCCCTTTAGCTTTTACAAACAATCATATTTATCAAAGAAACTAGGTTGGCTAACCCTAGATACTTATCAGAAATAATCCTTAACTAAATTAGAAACTATACACACATTTCTTAATACAATAGAATATAACCATATACGATATTTATGGATAAGTTATGTGTTATTTTTAATACTATAATCAACATATGATATTTTATGGAAAAATAGAGTTGTCTGATATAGCTCCGATATCTAAAAACACATTTCCAGTTTTTAACATAAATAATGTTTTTAGTTTTTCACATCAATAATGTTTTGGGAAACAAGTATCGATGAAAATAGTAAAGATATTAATATATTTGAATTTAATATTAAAAATATGTTGCATATCCGTTTAAGCCAAGTAGTTATAAGTTATTTAAATTCGGTACTTGCAAGTTTTCAAGTATTTATGTGCATCCCTAACGGATATGTTGGGGACAACAGTATCATCTTAAACCGCATCGGGAACTCCATCAAAATCCTTTTCCATATGCTTAGTCGGTCTTCCATGACTCACATCAATATTTTTTTTTTTTTTGATCGAATATAAATAACTACTTTACTATCAAAAGAATTTTGAAAAAGCATAAACGTTAAATAACAATTTAAATATTTAATCAGATCAATGTTATTACGATACCATGTATAATTAATATCAAGCTGACTTGTCCCTTAAGATTTTATAAGCAATCGTATTTATACAATAATAGATTGACTAACCCTAGATATTTATAGGAAAACATCCTTATCTAAATTAGCATATTATATATAGAATAGGAAATATATATAACAGCATGAATAATATATTCTTCCAGTAATCTGCTTGCTTTAGTTACATAACTCAACGCAGTCATAATCATTTCGTATTACCATTTTCTCTTGCAGGCAGTGCTGTTGTGGTGAATGAGGATATAAACTGCGAAAGATCCCAGGTTGATGATCAGAGAGGTATAAAGTGTTATTGGTCTAGAAAATTTAAGTATGCATGCAGATGAAAAAAAAGATAATTATTTCGTTTAAATATTTTCGCATGCAGATAACGCTGTTGTGGAGAATGAAGATGTTAACTGCGAAAGACCCCAGAATGATGATCAAAGTGGTATAATTTTTTCTCTGGTCTACCAAATTATATTGTGAAGATAAAAAAAGGATAATCATTTCGTATTATCATTTTCTCTTGCAGACAATGCTGTTGTGGAGAATGAGAATGTAAACTGCGAAAGATCTCAGCAGGATGATCAGAGAGGTATACAAAGTGTTCTCTGGTCTAAAAATTTTAAGTATGCAGATTAAAAAAAAAAAAGATAATCATAATTTCGTTTAAACATTTTCTCATGCAGATAATGATGTTGCGGAGAATGAAGATGTAAACTGCGAAAGATCTCAGAAGGATGATCAGAGAGGTATAAAGTTTTATCTGGTCTAGCAAATTGAAGTGTGCAGATGAAAAAAGAGAATTATTTCGTTTTATCATTTTCTCTTGCAGATAATGCTGCTGAAGAGAATGAGGATGTAAACTGTGAAAGATCTCAGCAGAATGATCAGACAGGTATAAAGATTTCTCTGGTCTAAACATATCAAAGTGTGCAGATGAAAAAGACAATCATTTTGTATTATCATTTTTTTCTTGCAGACAATAATGCTCTTGTGGTGAATGAGGATGTAAACTGCGAAAGATCTCAGAAGGATGATCAGAGAGGTATTAAGTTTTCATTATAGAATTCAAAGATCGAAATAAGAAAACTCTTATTATTAGCTTAAGAAAATAACTCAAAACGGTAGTTATCAATATCTAAACTGTGTGTCACAACTGACATCTTCTTATATAGAGAGTAATAACTCTTAATCCTATCAGGTAACATATCTGATAACTCCTAAACATATTATAAATCCTTAATTTTCAAATCTCAGTAGGATTAGATCTTTAATTTGCATCTCAAAATTACTTTTCCTTCAACTTTAATCTAACATTCTCTAGTCTAACAAATTAAAGTGCGCATAAAATAATAAAAAAGGCTAATTTTGTAAAGCTCAATACATTGCAGCTACTAGGTCTAGCAAGAAAGTTCATCCACCTCCGTTTAGAACATACGCCCTTCGGAACAAAACCACAAAGAATTACGCAGTGGTTGAACCAATAGGAAACAAGAGAGCTGAGAAACAACCAAACGTGGAGCAGCTGGCCGTGACTGAGATAGCTGCTTGTGCTGAAGACACGCAGCCTGAGGAGTCTGAGAGTAGAAGCCTTTTCATCGGTGGGGCGCCCAGTACGAGAACTAGGAACGTTCGCACGCGGAGACTCGCTGAAGTGAATGGTAAGCGTAGAGTTCAAAAGCGAAAGTGCCGACCTGGGAGCACTACACTGAGCAGGAATATAAGCACAGTTGGTGCAGCTTCAGGAAATGCCTTCAAAACCGGTGAATCTGCTCATGGTACTGAATCAACTGAAAGTGAGTTTGACAAAGATCCTATTAAGGGTAAGAAGAAGAACGTAAGGTTCCAGGTTGAAGACGAGCTTGATACAGAACCTGAACCTGAGGTTGATGACGAGAAGGATGAAGATTTTTATCCTTGGGCTAAGAGAACTAAGAAGGTCAAAATAGCCAAAAAGAAGAGAGCTACAACAGCAATAAATCCCAGTAACAAGGCTTCTTCGAGTGTGCAACCGTCATTGAATGAAACCGAGACGGTTCCTTCTCCACCAAGGGATCAGGGAACTGAAGAAAGAGTGGGCACTTCACTTGACGATGAGTTGGCTTCAGATGGATATGTCAGAAAAACTAACGCTCCTCCGGTTAATGAAAGGCAAGAGAATAATCGTATGAGATCAAGCTATGTTCCAGTGTTTGGTAATCCTTCTATACCAAACACAGGTAGAGGGCTGGGAACTGGACCGGGTGCTATTTACTTCGGCAGCGGCAGCAGCAACAGGACCAATCAAAGAAACACCTCTCCTTCAACACAAGTTGCAGCTCAATCTACCGTGCCGCGAAAGGTACCAACTTTGCATCTATATTGCTTTTATAGTACCGTCCTAAATCTGTTCTTTTTAATTTAAAATATTCAATTTGTGGTATGAGTTTTCTTTCACATGTCAACTTATTCGCTACGGTTAGAAGTTGATTATTTTTCATTCTCTATAATCAGTTTCTTATTGCACACGTATGGTTTCTGTGATTAAGCAAATGGACTAGGATTATAAACGTGATTGATTTAATTACTTGTCAGGATGCTTCTGTACCAAATACAGATAGAGGACTGGGAACTAGATCAGGTGCTATTTACTTCGGCAGCAGCAACAACAACAACAATCAAAGAAGCACCCCTTCTTCTACACAAGTTGCCGTGCCCCAAAAGGTACCAATTTTGCATCTATATTGCTTTTATAATACCGTATAAAATCTGTTCTTTTAGCTTAATATATTCAGTTTGTAATATGAGTTTTCTTTCACATTTCAACTTAGCCACAGTTATAAGTTGATTAGGTTTTCATACTCTGTAATCAGTTTCTTTATTATTGCACACGTATGGTTACTGTGATTAAGTAACTGGACCAGGATTATAACGGCATTGGTTTATTTCTCAGGATGCTTCTATACCAAACACAGTTAGAGGGCTTGGAACTGGACCGGTTGCTGTTGACTTCGGCGGCAGCAGCAACAACAACAACAATCAAAGAAGCACCCCTTCTTCTACACAAGTTGCCGTGCCGCAAAAGGTAGCAACTTTGCATCTATTGCTTTTATACTTTGCATCTATTGCATTTATAATACCGTACTAAATCTGTTCTTTTAGCTTAAAATATTCAGTTTGTAGGATGAATTTTCTTTCACATAACTTATTCGCCATAGTTAGTTAATTAGGTTCATACTCTATCACTTTGGTGTTGCACACGTATGGTTACTGTGATTAAGTAAATGGACTAGGATTATAACGTGATTGGTTTAATTACTTGTCAGGATGCTTCTATACCAAACACAGGTAGAGGACTGGGAACTAGATCAGGTGCTATTTACTTCGGCAGCAACAACATTAACAACAGTCAAAGAAACACCCCTCCTACAACAGTAGTTGCAACTCAATCTTCCGTGCCGCAAAAGGTACCAACTTTGCATCTATATTGCTTTTATAATACCGTATAAAATCTGTTCTTTTTTTTTTTTTTGATCAACAAAATCTTTTCTTTTCATTTAAAATGTTCAGTATTTGGGATGAGTTTTCTTTCACATGTCAACTTATTCGCCACAGTTAGTTGTTATGTTTTCATACTATATAATCAGTTTTTTATTGCACAAGTGAATGGACTAGGATTATAACGTGATTGATTTAATTACTCGTCAGGATGCTTCTGTACCAAACACAAGTAGGCTGGGAAGTGGACCGCGTGCTATTTACTTCGGCAGCAGCAACAGCAACAACAATCAAAGAGACACCCCTCCTTCTACAGTGGTTGCAGCTCAATCTTCCGTGGCGCAAAAGGTACCAACTTTGAATCAATATTTTTAAATCTGTTAACTTTAATTTAAATATCACTGCAGAGCCAGCCCTGAAATTTAGGGACCTGTAGAAGATTTATTAAAGGATTCAGCTAAAAAAATTTTTTGGTAAATTGGGGATCTAAAAAAAATTTTTATATAATTTTTTCCAAAACTTTTGGGAGTTTAAAGCCAATATTTCTTAGGTTTTTCTCCTAAATATCAGTCTGTGGGATGGATGATGCTGACTATAATCTGTTCTTTTAGCTTAAAATATTCAGTTTGGGGATGAGTTTTTTTTTTTCAAATATGACAGTCAAACAAACTCTCACAAGTCAACTTATTCGCCACAGTTGGTTGATTTGGTTTCCGTACTACTCTTTATCAGTTCCTTGTTGCACACGTATAGTTACTGTATTTAAGTAATTGTACGAGATTATAACCGGATTGGTTTACTTTTCAGGATGCTTCTGTTTCAGACAGAAAAGGGAAGGGAGTTATGGTCCAAAGCCATGATGAAGAGGTACCACAAAAGCCAAAAACACCTTTTCTGTTCGATCTCAATGAGACGTATGAGGATGTTACCTCGCTGGAGGACAACACCAACGCAGCAAGGGAAGAAGACCGTGTCCCGGTTAGATCAGAACAGAGCTCCGTTGAGATGTTCACACCAAGGCAGAACTCTTACATGGCTTCTTCGTCAGTTATGCCTCCTCCGGTGCAAGAAAGCCGCCGACGCAGCTCAATTCTGTTTCCTGGACACAGCCCCCAGTGGATGGGGAATGTCCCAATGGCTAGTCCTTATCATCATCCATCTCCATCCACCTATCAGGCAATGCGTGTACCTCCTCATCACTACGGAGCACCTTCTCCACCAGTTTGGGCATCATCCATGATACCACCACAGTATCATCATCATCATTTCAGTCCTCCTGCTCCTTTCAACATGGATTATCCGAGTATGTTTGCACAAGCACCGAGCAGTGAACCGCGGAACCTCAGCTATTATGGGGCCAACTTGCTGAACCAAGCGATGATGAGCCGCATGGATCCTCGGTTTAGATCAAACACTCCCGTTGACCACCATGGGAACTTTGGTTTCGCTCCGAGACATGTTCACCCGGTTAACCAGTTTAACCAAATTGTTGAGCTTCAATGTAGTCATGAGAGGTCGGTTTATTCTAGAACCATCAGTAACCAAGGCAGATTCCAGCAAAGGAGAAACGCAGCGAGCTTCAGCAATGCCTCTACATCGTACGCAGCAAACAGTTCTGGTTCCTCTAGCTGCGTTGTTAGCCGTTACCCTGGTGAGATCAGCGAGATAGAGCCAGGGAATATCTACTTGGTACATGAAGAAGATCTGCATGTGCCTGAGCGCATTTCGGAGTTTGAGCAGGCTGATGAGGAGCAAGCTGGTCCAATTACAGAAAGTGGCTAAAGACAGACAACGTGGAAGAGATTTGTGCAGGTAATTTTCTAATCGTTTATTAGAATTTTCTTGGTTCATCAATGACTTAGTAAAACCATTTTTATTTTGTGCTGGAAACTGGAACACTACTATTTGCACCTTACGTAGTGTTTTGTCTACATTGCTATTAGTTAGAACTGAGCTTTTATTTCGTGTTTAGTTAGTAGAACAGAGTTCAATCAGTCTCTTTCTCAGATTCCTTGTCTTCATTTCTAACAAAACATGTGTTTTTTCTAAAATGTGAAACAGGTACTAGGAGGAAGAGAGCTATAAAGAGACGCCTAGTCCTGCAGAAACCAGTGAAGTCAATCTTCCCAGTTTCTCCGGTTCTTGGATTTTTGAACTTTTACATTTCTTATCCCTTTTTTTATTATTATGTTTGGTAACGCATAAAACATTCATCGTGTGCGTATACCTTAAGTTATTGTGCTACCCTTGTTGGCTTTGGTTTTCGTATTTTCGGATTATCTTTCAGACTTATTTATTTATTCCGCTGGATTTGTCTTTTTGGGTCGACCAAAATGTTGCCGTTATAGCCGGCTTGAAGTTCTCTTTTACATTGCCAGCTTTCTATACTTGCATGAAAACCTTTGAAAAAAACATTAGAAATAGTTTAGGTCTTTTGATTCTATTCTTTGGATGATGATAAAGTTGGAAGCGGCGGGTAAGAATAGATTATGGTTCTTGAATGGGAACAAGAATTTAGAAGCTAGAGTGAAGAGAGAGTAATCCCTGGTTTCATCAAATGTAACAGGACAAGGAAGATGCACACCAAACTCTGAACTTAAGCATTGATATATCTACAGTTGTTTGCGTACTGTAACCTTAAGAAGCTCATTGGTGTAGATCACAAAGCTAACTTGTGAGCGGTGATAGTAAGAAGATTGATACAATGGATTAAAAGGGATAATTAATAATACACAGTTAAGGAAAATGTTTCGAAAAAAAGAGTAAGGATTATATCAGCACAGAACAGATTTACAAGTGTAACATATAAGTTTACCCAAAAAAAAGTATTAACATATAATCCAAAAATTATGGATATGCAATATCACATTTATTTTGATGATACATTCATGACGAAGACTGCTTAAGTTTTTTATTCTTAATTATTATCTTTTGCGTCACTGCATGAGATCATTTTCTACTACCACGAATGACATAATTTTAAACGTAAAAATTGAGTTACCCCACTTAAACTTGAGCCGAGGAGAATCTGCAAACCCTAGCTTGTGTATAAACAAGGCCTTGTCTACAAAAGTAACCTTTGGAAGGGCTACAATGTCTGTCTTCTGAACACACGCAATTCCCTTCAAGTGCACATCCATCATACTTGGAACTTTCTCTCCCAAACAGAATCTCATCTGACCATTCACTAGAGAACATCATCTTAGGATCTAACTTGTTCTTCACTTCCAAGAATTTGTCAAAGTTAGGTCCATACTTTTGCTTCACGCCAAAGAAACCCACCTTCCTATTCTTCCCCCAATGAGGCTTTGCGCCGTATTTGACAAACGCCATCTGCTCCATTTCCTCCATCACATCTTGGATCAACCTCGGGGTCAACGCATCATCCGCTCGGTAATAATTGAAGTCAATGACCACAGAATCTTCTGTCTGGCCAAGATAAGCCTTAGAGCCCTTGATAAAACGTATGAGTATACCATTATAGATACTAAAGTTTGATAATTATGATGTTTTACAAAATTAATTAACAAAAAATTAAAACCATGCCCATGTACCAGGAAAGAGAGTTTGATATACATTAATACAAATGTAGAATATGTTTAGCAATTTTAAAACAACACTAAAGATCATAAGCTTCAGTATATAGAGCGTTTACAGAAAAAATCAATATTTTCGTAGGGGTTGTTAACCAACAGATTTTGAGAAAAATTCAAAAATATGAAAATAATGTTTTAATGCATAATTGCATCCTTCACTAGCATATGATAAAGGTCAAAGAGGTTTGGAACCTTTGTTGTCTCCGTTTTTCTAGAAAATAGCGATTTTATAGTGGTTAGTCCACCAATTTAGGGAGTATTATGAAGTTTTACTAAATTAATTGACAAAAAATTAAAACGATGTCCGTGTACCATGAAAGAGAGTTTGATTTACATTAATACAAATGTAGAATGTGTTTAGTAATATTAAAACAACACTAAATATCATACGCTTCAGTATAAAGAGCGTTTACAGAAAAATTCAATATTTTTGTAGGGGACCCACATATTTTGAGAAAAATTCAAAAATATGAAAATAATGTTTTATTCAATAATTGCATCATTCACTAGTGTATGATAAAGGTCAAAGAGGTTTGGAACCTTTGTTATCTCCGTTTCTCTAGAAAATAACGATTTTATAGCGGTTAGTCCACCAATTTAGGGAGTATTATGAAGTTTTACTAAATTAATTGACAAAAAATTAAAACGATGCCCATGTACCATGAAAGAGAGTTTGATATACATTAATACAAATGTATAATGTGTTTAAAAATTTTAAAACAACACTAAAGATTATAGGCTTCAGTATATAGAGCGTTTACAGAAAAATTCAAAACCCACAGATTTTGAAAAAAATTCAAAAATATGAAAATAATGTTTTAATGCATAATTGCATCCTTCACAAGCATATAATAAATGTCAAAGAGGTTTGGAACCTTTTTTGTCTCCGTTTTTCTAGAAAATAACGATTTTATAGTGGTTAGTCCACCAATTTATGGAGTATTATGAAGTTTTACTAAATCAATTGACAAAAA
The DNA here is from genome assembly GCF_000695525.1 of Brassica oleracea var. oleracea. Lineage (NCBI taxonomy): Eukaryota > Viridiplantae > Streptophyta > Magnoliopsida > Brassicales > Brassicaceae > Brassica > Brassica oleracea. Next base: position 50,316,856 of record NC_027756.1, on the reverse strand, counting down.
AATTAAAAAAACGCCCGTGTACCATGAAAAAGTATGATATATGTTAATACAAATGTAGAATGTGTTTAAAATTTTTAAAACAACACTAAAGATCATATGCTTCAGTATATAGAACTTATAAAGAAAAATTCAATATTTTCGAAGGGATTAACCAACAGGTTTTGAGAAAAATTTAAAAATATGAAAATACTGTTTTAATGCATAATTGCATCATTCACTAGCATGTGATGAAGGTCAAAGAGGTTTGGAACCTGTGTTATCTCCGTTTCTCTAGAAAATAACGATTTTATAGTGGTTAGTCCACCAATTTATGGAGTATTATGAAGTTTTACTAAATCAATTGACAAAAAAATTAAAAAAACGCCCGTGTACCATGAAAAAGTATGATATATGTTAATACAAATGTAGAATGTGTTTAAAATTTTTAAAACAACACTAAAGATCATATGCTTCAGTATATAGAACTTATAAAGAAAAATTCAATATTTTCGAAGGGATTAACCAACAGGTTTTGAGAAAAATTTAAAAATATGAAAATACTGTTTTAATGCATAATTGCATCATTCACTAGCATATGATAAAGGTCAAAGAGGTTTGAAACCTTTATTGTCTCTGTAATAACGATTTTATAGTGGTTAGTCCACCAATTTAGGGAGTATTATGAAGTTTTACTAAATTAATTGACAAAAAATTAAAACGATGCCCTTGTAACATGAAAGATAA
>NC_027756.1:50315160-50315913 GCF_000695525.1 Brassica oleracea var. oleracea | reverse complement strand
TAGAAAATAACGATTTTATAGTGGTTAGTCCACCAATTTAGGGAGTATTATAAAGTTTTAATAAATTAATTGACAAAAAATTAAAGCGATGTTCATGTACCGTGAAAGATAGTTTGATATACATTAATGCAAATGTAGAATGTGTTTAGAAATTTTAAAACAACACTAAAGATCATATGCTTCAGCATATAGAGCGTTTACAGAAAAATTCAGTATTTTCGTAGGGATTAACCCACAGATTTTGAGAAATATTCAAAAATATGAAAATACTTTTTTAACGCATAATCCTTCACTAGCATATGATAAATGTCAAAGAGGTTTGGAACCTTTGTTATCTACGTTTCTATAGAAAATAACGATTTTATAGTGGTTAGTCCACCAATTTAGGGAGTATTATAAAGTTTTACTAAATTAATTGACAAAAAATTAAAGCGATGTTCATGTATCGTGAAAGAGAGTTTGATATACATTAACGCAAATGTAAAATGTGTTTAAAAATTTTTAAACAACACTAAAGATCATATGCTTCAGTATATAGAACTTATACAGAAAAATTCAATATTTTCGTAGGGGGTACCCACAAATTTTGAGAAATATTCAAAAATATGAAAATAATTTTTTAATGCATAATTGCATCATTCACTATCATATGATAAAGCTCAAAGAGGTTTGGAACTTTTGTTGTTTCTGTTTCTGTTTCTCTATAAAATAACGATTTTATAGTGGTTAGTCCACCAATTTAGGGAGTATTAT
>NC_027756.1:50314640-50315038 GCF_000695525.1 Brassica oleracea var. oleracea | reverse complement strand
TTGACAATATTGTTTTAATGCATAGTTGCATCTTTCACTAACATATGATGATGTTCAAAGAGTTTTGGAGCCTTTGTTGTCTCCATTTCTCAAGAAAATAGTGATTCTATAGTGGTTATTCCACCAATTTAGGGAGTATTATGAAGTTTTACTAAATTATTTGATAAAAAATTAGAAAGATGTCCGTGTACCATGAAAAAGAGTTGAACGTACATTAATACAAATTTAAAATGTGGTTAGAAATTTTAAAACAACACTAAAAAGTTTAGGATTAGTATATAGAGCGTTTACTAAAAACTCAATATTTTCGTAGGGGGGGTTACACATAGATTTTGTGAAAATTTTCAAAAATTTTTAAAATATTGTTTTAATGCATAGTTTTATCCTTCACTAACATA
>NC_027756.1:50306908-50314540 GCF_000695525.1 Brassica oleracea var. oleracea | reverse complement strand
GAAGACAACTTTATATCCTTTAGATTAAAAAAGCAAGAAAATCTGATCGTTGGATTTTAATTTTTTTTCCTATAAAAAAAAATAATGTCAGCAGATAAAGAAATCAGGTTTGCTATTATATATAGATCTATCCCTCAAAATCTTTCTGGTTTCAAGTCTCGTAGCTTCTTTACGTCTAGGAGAAAGTCTCTAAACCTTGAAACGGGGAATATCGCAGTCGTTTCATAGAATGAAAGACCGTTATATCTCCGGTCCCACGAGCAAGAGATATCAATTCTAAATGAAGATGAGTAAAAAAACAAGAACAAAAATGGCTAACGTCTTGGTTTACACTAAATAGTTCGCCCTAGCTAAACACTCCCAAGCGCAGTAATCGAGACAGCCGCATCTCGTCCAATCTCCGACGTTGACGGTGTGAGAGGCCGTCGGCGTCGCCTCCTCCGCCCCCTCTTCTCAACGTCGTCAAGCTCCTCTATTTTTGGTTCCGTCTACAGTTTCTCTTCGGGTCTTGTTGGTGTTAACTCGTCGACGAGAGAGAGATCCGTCGAAGAAGCCTCTGTTGCAGAACTCGTTCTTCCGCTGGTCACTTGCCGACTTCGCCACTGTCTACCCTCCTTCAGACTTTCACTCTGCAACTCGTTGAAACCGGATCTGTCCATGGATAGTCCCGTTTCTTCTCGACCGTTTATGTCACGGACGCCTTGCTTCAACCTCCAAAGATTGTCTCCCGACGCGTTCAGCCTCTCGAGGTGTCTGTCCTCGTCGATAGAGTTCTCAATCCGTTCACCGTTCGCTGTCTCTCGCCGCCAAGCTTCCCATGTCCGACTTGGAAGCTCCGGATCTGAACCTCGTCCCGTCGAGGATCTGTTCCGCTCCTCCTCCGACTCTTACACATCCGCTTTACCACAACCTCTCACGCCTCATCTCCTAGTAGTCGCCGTGGTTGAAGTTATGAAGCTTACCATAATCTGGAGACGCCGTTCACATAGCGGTTTTAACACCACGGTATTGACTCTCCCTTTGCGCCTACCTCCCCTACCTCGTCTCTCACCCTCCGCCTCTCCTCCATTCCCTCTCGTGTTAGTCACTACTCGCCGCGTTTCTGTGCGTAAACCCGACATATCTCTTGATTTGAACTTTCATTGTGTTGTAATGGACTTGCGGTTTAGCTCAGGTCTCAACGAGAGCTTTCTATTCCGATACGGTAATATTGGAGTTCTTTTGCTCAGTTGGATCTCAGTCTGCGTCCCCTTATGGATAATGGTCAAGAGCATCATTTCATCTCGGCATCGCCTCTACTATACACCCAACATCAAGGCAGCCCCATCTCACCAAGGTTTCTATGGAGCTAAGCTACTTCGGTTAAATCTCTGTCTCCTAGTGACCGCCGAATCTATTGTGCAAGAGTGTTGTTTCGCCAGATTTGTTTACGTCTTTCTCACCGTTGCGTCTCTATCACACTATGCTGTCGCAAGCATCGACGGTTCTTCACAAAGTCGGATTTGTGGCCTTCCCGATCTCCTCGTCGCTGGAACTATTGTGCAAGAGTGTGGACTCGCCAGATTTACTAACTACATCACTGCTGCGCCTCCATCACATTACGCCGTCTCAAGCATCGACGGTTCTTCACAGAGTCAGCTATGCGACCTTCAAACCGGAGTTGTTGCACGTAGACCCATCGCCATATCAAGTCAGATAGGACTTCAAACTTTCAATGGTTCCTACGGTTCTAGAGCTTCTCACCTAAAGTTCTTGCCAATCAACATTCCAACTTCTTCCTATAGGTGTATCAACGTCGTTTTCGACTATCAATTGTTCTTTCGAACAATAGCCATGGGATCAAAAGTGAAGCTTCCTTTTGGATTTCTTCATTTCGCTGAGCATGACTCGCCCTTCGATGGTTCTATCTTTAGTTGTTTTGTATTGTTTTCTAGCTTCTTTCTACCGTCGAGTATGTTTTCGGGATCATTTGATTCAGTTGTAAACTCTCATGCTCTTTGAGCTTTTAATATAAGTGGTGTTACAAAAAAAAAAGTAAAAAGACAAGAACCAGAACTTTGGAGCTTGCCTTAGGTTCCAATAACCGGATATCCGGTAAAGAATAAACCATTGTTCTTTTAACCGTTCCCGGTTAATTTCTTGTAGGCCAACGTAGTATCCGCCGTCTTGCATTTCCCATTCTCGCTTTTACTAGTTTCAAGTGCCTTCTCTGCAACATTTTTAATCCAATTATTGAACATCTAAACTAGTCAGACGAATATTGTATTGATGTCTACTAAAGGAGAAAGGTAACTAACCTAACGCTCGAACCCCTTTGGAGATCAAGATAGCATTGGACTGAAACCAATGAAGTCGTTGACTCCGTTGCCGGAGACATCGTCCGGTGATCGGAGATCGTAACGGTAAACCGCAGTTTTTCTAGAAGGATACCAAGTTATGTCTCCAAACTCGAACTTCTTCCCATGCTCCATGAACATGTCTTCAAGAGCCACGTCGGACGTGAAGTTGTAAGTTATACTTCTCTTGAATGCTTTCTCAATCGAAAGCTTCACCTATAAAATGAGATTAGCACACAATAACAAAATGAAAAAATATACTTCCTCCGTTTAAAATAGTATACATATATATTTTAAAAAAATGTTAAAAATATATATTTTTAATATACTTTATTATATAATAATTATAAATTACAAATTTTTATTATTAAAAATTATAAAAAATAATTAATTGATTTTAATTTAAATTTAATATATTTTATTAATATATATGAGGATTTAAAAATATTAATCATTTTGAAAGGGAATGAATATAAACAAAAAACGTTTTAACGCGTTATGTGATACCTTTGAGACTCCTAAAACACCCAATGATACTCATCATCTCTCCCTTCTTCTATACTAACAACCTTTGCGTAACCTTCCGATGAAGTGGCGGGAACCACAAGGTTGATTCCGACAACATGGTCATGAACCGAACCGCCTCGTCCTGACCACGAGCTTCCGTGGGACCCAGTACTAACCAGACCACGGATACTCACTCCTTCCCAATACGGTGACGTTGCCAAGCTAAACGCAGCTTCTTCCACTTTATCAATCAGCTCTCTCAACGAAACTCCCGAATCAGCCGTGACTGTTAACTGGTCCGGTTCGATTTCGATAGCCGAGTTGTATTTTGACGTGCTAATTAGCATTGCGTCTGAACCGGAAGGACAAGCGAGTTTAGGTATGGTGCCAGAGAATCTCGTAACGGTTTTGACCTTGAGATTGTGCTCAGACGCGTAAGCCACTGCTTTAATAAGCTCCTCCTCCGTCGTTGGGTAAGCGACTTTCGCCGCTTTGCAGTTTGTCCGGTCAGGCCACACGCCTTACGTGTTCGAAACGGTGCAGCCGGTTTGATCGCATTGAACCGGTGGTTGTGGTGGTACGGAACGGACGGTCCAAGTAATTACGAGGAAACATAGAATTAAAAGCAATAATGTGTTAGAAAAACGCATGATTATACGGAGAGATTATGTGGATCTGTTAAGTTTTTTGGATCTTATGGTAGTGACTAGTGAATCACAGATGGAGAACTGAGATCATTACTTTGATGGAAATAAATATTTGCCAGATATCTTATATTATTTTCTTTAAATTTATTTATATGGTCATCTATAAATACTTTGCTAAAATAATAGTTTTCGGATTTTTGTGTGAATGTGTGAACAAATCTTATAGTGTGATATTAGTTTTTATTTCACCATGATTTATCCTAAGAGGCTAAGAATAAAAAAAAAACAATCCTATAATCTAAGGTCTGGATCAAGACCTAGATTATGGAAAGTATCGTAGGTTTAAATTTTGAACTATACAACCATATTATATGGATGTTGGTGTAACGGATGAAATCAGTAAATTTTATTATATTTTATCTTACACTAATAACGTTATTACATTGAGAGAATAACCGATGTATTATACTAGAGATTGTATTATATCTAACAATAATAAAAGCACAGCTCAAAATCTAAGGTGTCCACCTAGGATATTAATTCCAGCCAATGATAGAGCTTCACCTCTCCACGTCACCGTCGGTTCTCTCCATTGAAAGTGTCTACGTCATTAGACCCCTTCTATTTGTGGGTCCTACAAATTTTCAACACTGAAATCTTAAACCTACTTTATGTATAAAATGATAATTATTTATTTCTGGCCCAATAAATTATTAACCTGGAAGCCCAAATGAATTTATGAAGCCTTCCATCTGAAACCCTAATTTTCACTGTTGCTCTTCCTTTCAAGTTACGGTCTTCACTGCTCTCTTTAATACGTCTCTCCCTGCTCTCAATTACGATTGCATTCACTCCGCATCATCTCAAACGTTTTTACATAGCCTACACTCATATACAATTATAAATAGTTGAAATCCCAGCTGCAACAACCTCATCTCATTCACTGATTCTAAAATATTATTACTATCTAAAAGGTCTTTTACCATCAGAGGAGAAGCTGATAAACTTGAAAGAGCTTCAAACAAAAACGTTGGTGCAGCTGATTCGGTGGAGAGATGAAACTCTCGGAACTTAGATGTTGAAACGCTTGAACAGAGTGAGCGAACGGTGACGGTGACGAACAGAGAGACGGTCATGGTTCCTTTCAGTGAACAAATCACTTTTTGATTCTTTGAGAATGTTTCCGAGAGATCTAAGGCGTGAAACGATGATGAGAAATTGAAAATAAAAGGTATACAACTATAAAGGAGAAAAAGCCAAGAATTGTGTGTTTTGTTATGGACCTTTTGCTAAAGACAGTCCACAAGAATTATAGATTTGACGAGTTTAAGTTGTGCTGGAGTGTTTGTATGTTTTTGATATTCTGAATAGAAAACAAATAAATACGAGTACCCTGAGGCAAACAAAGAATAAAGGGTGGTTCACGAGCAAGAGACGATCAGACGCAAAGGCACAAAGAGAACCTACAAGGCCACAAAGAATAAGTACATGAGCTATACGAGCCACCAGCAACCGTGGCTACATGAACTTTAGTAGAGGAAAATATTGGACTTGACTTGAACCATGTTACCAAACAATCACAAGAATAACTCATTCTTTTTCCTGAAAATGATAAGTCTGTTCATCAGGGAGTGTTTGATTTCCAATAGTCAAGTATCAGTAAATCAATTGCATCACAATTTTTATAGACCGGTATGTTATTTCTTGCTAAACCCAAATATTACATGATCCTCCATAATTTACCAGAATTAATAAATTACGATAAGCATAAAGTACCATATCTCAAATTGTGTCTCAAACCAACGCGAGCATGTTGCTAGATAGACTAAAAACCAATATGTATATTGAGTTAGTCAAGCTCACAAGCAGTCCACACTTCCGAACAAGTTTAGCGCTTCAACCGTACTACAGAAAGGAAAACGTAACTTTCTTGTGTTGTTGACCTTTTGAAATTTCAAAATTATAAGTCAATGAAAAGTTTTACATAACAGCCACCTTTACTAGACTTGCAAAAAGAAGTCCAAACGTGCAGGTAGCCAATATTTTAGGTCACCTAAAAAGAAATTTCTGAATCTTAACATTAAGAAGTTCTAACGTTATAAAAAAGTTATGCCACTAGGATCAACAGAAGCACTTCATGAACATTAGTCAACTTTTAAGTTTAAGGAGCCCAAAGATTAGACATATCCTCTCTCTTCAGCTATTCAAATACTTTGAAGTAAACAGACCATCCAAACTTTTACTTCACACTTGAAAAGAGAGCTGAAAGCAGAGAAACCTTATGCTCAGTGCCAGTCCAAACATAATCAAATTTGTTTAATGTCTTAAGTTAAAATTATAAGAATATATATTTATGTAAAAGAAATAGTAAACAATGAAAATATACAATGAATTTTTTTGAACGCAATCCATATATATGCTCTAAGCACCTATAGTGTGTCATATGCCACAGATCCCCACTGGCTTCCATTGATAGTATTCAAATATATAATATTCCTAAAATGAAATAATATTTTAACAAATATGAACCAACAATAATTAATAATTGTAGCTTACTAAGCAAAATTAAGAATTTAAAAGGCTTAGAAGACTTACTAAGCAAAATTAAGAATTTAAAAGGCTTATTAATTAATTATGACTTGATACACAATAATAAAAGGCTTACAGAAAAATATATTGCAAACCAAAACTATTTGAAAACACACACACATGCAATATAGTCAACACAAATTAGCATAACTATTCCGCGCGAAGCGCGGGTTTAATCCCCTAATAACTTTAAGACTAGCATAATTAAAATTTTAAAAAGAATATGTGTTGCAATTTAGACCACCTCTAATGGGAGGTACTTAATGAGTATCTAACTAATTACAAAAAAAAGAAAAAAAAATTATAATAATTAGAAGAGAAGAGAGAAAAATATCTATAAAAAAAAATACACATTTTGATATTCTTGAGAATTTTTTTTACCATGTGTTGACATATAAATGTTTTGAATTTGTTTTATATAATAAATTTTAATCAAACAACTAATTGATATTAAGTTATATTAATATTGTGAATTTTGTATATCAAGTTGAGAAACTTTGTTGATAAGGGTGTTCTTAGATTAGTCCAATATAGTATTTTAGTTGGTTACGACTCCATAGGATCGGTACCATCATTATCATGGAGTAAAAGCCAAACAAACCATCTGAAGTTATTGTTCTACTTGGCCAACAATATTTATAACTCCATCCATTCCGGTCCAGCTTTTGTAGGACCGAATTTTAAATTTCGATGGTTTATGTACTTGGCATGACACAAAGCTTGAATTTAATGGTTGGTTGCCAAAGCAAAAATAATTGAGACAGATCTCAACACTAGAACTTAAAGTGTATTACGTCTGTTGGCAATTAGATGTTTGGATGTTCTAGAGTTTAACGTAAGAATACATTCGTTGCTTGTCATGTTTGTATGTAGCTAGGTTTTTTAATTGAACAATACATTCGTCTATATTAATTCTGATTTCTAGGAAATACCAAATGACGTACGTTGTCGGCTTTCTTTTTGTTTTCTGGATATTTGAAGCAAAAAATGATATTCAGTTTGTATAATAACAACATGTCCAACAGAGAGTTTTATCATGGGATTCTCAACTTAAATCTATATGCTTGGGTTTATAAAAAAAAAAAAAAAGTTCTTCATGAATTTGAATATATTCAACGTAATTAACTACACTATCTTTATTCCACTATATTTTAAAAATTCATACGAGACACCTATCTTAGTTGATTCTAGAATTTTCATATAAAAAAGAAAATAATAGTTCAATATATAAGCATATAACTTATAATATGGTTGCCAATATATGATCATATTGAATAAATGAAGTTCCATTTTTTTTTTTGAAAACATAAATGAAGTTCCATATTATTTGTCGAATAATGATATCAATTTACATTATCACTGCAAGAAAACAACGGTATTCTGACGGACATTCCGACGGAAAATGAAATCCTCGGAATATCCCGAGGAATTTCCGAGGAAATTCCGAGGAAGCACAAAATTGGGTTTTTTCGGAATTTCCTCGGAATATACCGACGGAATTCCGAAGAAATATCTATCCGTCGGAATATTCCGAGGAAATTCCGAGGGAAAAT
>NC_027756.1:50288050-50306808 GCF_000695525.1 Brassica oleracea var. oleracea | reverse complement strand
TTCCGACGATTTTTTCCCTCAGAATCCTTGTTGTTTTCTTGTAGTGTATGTATTAGCAACCATAGCAAAAAAAAAGTTCGTTCGGTCGTTCGAAATTTACAACTCGGTTGGTTGCTAATATAATGGAACAAATAAATATGAAACTTATATTCAGCAGTAATTCTAGTAATTTAATTTCGTCGTTGAAAACTTATTTAGGAAAAACAATTCATATTATGCATTATGCACATAGAAAGGGGGAGACAGAGGCCGAGGCCCACACTTCTTTAACAAAAGAACAACAAGCCCGTGACACTAAGTTAGCTTTCAGAATTATTTTATCTGACATAACCTCAGCCGTTAGATCTTATTTTTCTCATGACCCATTCTGACTCAAATCTAACCGTCCATATTCCTCAAGGGTCTTCAACAGGTGGGCCCCTTTTCTTCTCCCTCTCGCCGTACACTCTCCTTCAAGCGCCAGAGCCACCGCCCTCGCCACTTCCTCCGCCGGCGCCACCGTAATCCCTTCGCCGTCAAATCCTCCCTTTCCGTAAACCACCGCAAGTATGCTTATGGCGTTTTCTCTCCCCCTCCCGGCCAGTCTCGCCATCACCGCCACCATCGCCGGCACCGTCATCGCGTGACTACGAACCTCCTCCGCGCCTTCCGCCGTCGTGCACATGAGCTCAAGCGCAGCTAATGCGCGTTCCACCGCAGAGATCTCTAACCCCGCCGCAGTCTCCACCACCGCTCGAGCGGCTCCCGCCTCGACCGCCACGTGGCGGTTACCTTCGGCGAGGCAGAGCGCGAGGAGGATCTTGGTGACGTATTTGGCGGTTACGATGTTGTTACTGCGGAGGCAAGAGACGAGGCCTCGCATGAGACCCGGAGGACAAGTCGGATCCGACGGCAGGTCAGGTACGACGACTCGCTCGAGCAGCTGAAGAGCGAGGAGCTTGTCGGACTCGGAGACTGATGCGAGGTGAAGCTCAGCGATCTGGAAGGTTTCTTGGAGAGTGGTGGCGACCGGAAGAGGCGGCGGAGGAGGAGGAGTGGGAGGAAGAGTGACGGTGGATGGAGTTTGGTCAGCGTGATGCGGGAAACGCCATTGAGTGAAGCTTTGAGAAGTGGAGGTTGATGAGGATGAAGAGGAGGAAGGGGTGGTGGTTGGCTTACGGTGAGGAGAGGTTGGACTGAGGACGTACTGTGTGCAGCGGCGGAAGAAGCCACAGGAGAAGAGAGGACGCGGTGGCGCGTGTGGTTTCGCTTTCTGGTTTGCTTTCATCATCGCTGGAATAATGATTGGAGCACTTATTAAATGAAGTGAAGCGAAGTGTCTCTTCTTTAAATAGTAAGAAAAATAATTGTTTCGCACCAAATTTGTCAGGCGTACACATGGACTCTCCCTAAGATTATCACTCGTATTAAACCATATAATAATTATTACAGCACTTCTTTAAATAGTTTTTTTTTTTAATATTTATCACAAAAATAATATTTAATATAAAAAATATTAAAATAACTTTTTTTTATTTTAAAAATTTTAGTTTTTATTTTTTACATTTTTAAGTCTGAAATCTTATCCTCAAAACATTACCCTTTATTCTAAATCCTAAATTTATATTAGTTAATCATAAGGTATAAATGTATTTTTATTCTTTAATAAACAATATTTCGGACAAAAACTTAATTTTCTAATTTATTATTATTATTACTACTATGCAAGGAATCTTGGAACATATAGTCCAAGAAAACATAAGATGATGAATTCAAGATTGTGAATTTAAAATGAGTGAATCTATAAACTTCAAAATTTCAAAAGGTTCAACGCAAGACTAATGTGACAGAAGTCACAAGCAAAGAGTATGTTAAGTACTCAATTTCCAAAGCCTAACATTAAGAATTTAGTTAAGCCAATATTCTTTTTTCATGAACATTCTACAACTGTGAAAAACCAAAGAGAGGGTTTAAAACCTCTGAAGGATCCAATCACCTCCATTTTTCACTTAGTTCCTTCTTCTCCGACAGGGCCCAAGTGATGTAGATGGCTGCAACGAGAGCCACAATCGTGATCAAAAGAAGTGCGTAGCTGAAATCGTCTGTCAGGGAGTCGTAGGTCTTTGAAGGAGCAAGCCTTGTGTAGAAGAGATCCACTCCATAGGCAAAGACGTGTGTTGTTGACTCTAGCTTGGCTGGAGCTGTTACTATGCCTCTTAGACCTTCTACTTTGAGGGAGTGTGTGATGTACGACTGTGAAACATGACAAAGGCGCATAAGACTTGATACAATGGGGAAAAAAACTAGGACAGGGCGCAGAAACCAAACAAGAGATTGAGTGAACCTGAGGAATTATAGGTAATGAATCAGTTAGAGGGATGATTCCTTCTTCTTTCTCAGCTTGTGAGGGGTTAAGTGTCCGTCTTGGATCCACAAATCGTTTATCAAGTGCCAATATCTAAATCATTCATTGGAATATTTATCAGTTTTCCAATTCCAATCCGTAAATTATTATATATATGTGATATGTAATCTACAAACCTGATCACCGATGGTACCAATGAGAAGCTGCTTTGAAGTGATACCCTTTGCTGTTGATGTCACCGCGATGGTTTTCACTGACTGAGGGAAGAAGTATGACTGCGACTTTGTGAACATCTCTGGTCTTGAGTATGAAGAGATTGGTGCTGTTAGATTGTGCTTTCCTAGAACAAGTTTCCAGACATTTTTGTTCTCCTGCAAATAAAGATAATGTTTCAGAGCATTCAAATCAACTGATTAAATGTTTTAGATATGAAGGTCATACCGCCCGGGACTGATCATAGATCTCAACCACCGTAACCTCGTACTTGTGAGCTCGAAGATTGAAGTAGTGGTAAACAACCCAATTCTCACTAAACACCTGCAAACAATTTTTTTAAAAAGGTTAAGAAAGTTGCATTTAAATCTATTCACAAAAAGATATGAGATGAGAACTTACAGCATGAACAGGCCCTTGGCAGCCTTGATGTGACAAATGGTGAAGTATACGCCCAGTGACGGTGTCAATGAGGTATACTACAAGTGCTGACTCCTCTGGTGTAACTGAACCAATCTCACCAGCGCCTTTTGGTGACACAGTGGCCACAAACAGCAAGTTTCTCGATACATATTTATACAACACGTCTTGGTCTGTGCTGACTTTGGCTTGCGTATGAACAACCTGGAAAAATACAATCAACTCACACATTTAATAAACTGAAGCATATGATGACTAGAAAACCAATATTTAATACCTCGTTTGGTTTTCGTGTTAGTGTTGAAATGATTTTCTCTGATTCCGAAGGAAACACAACAGTCCAAAGCTCCCTGGTAGTAAAGTAGTACTCATCTGCTGTCTCACCAGCGCAACTGCTCTTCATACCGTGTCCTCTGATAATACCATCATCACCCTCCACATTGTACCAATACACATTCTGAAACTCGCGTTGAAAGATGCCGAGAGCCTCTGGAGTTTTCGGGTACAAGTGGACGTGACCATCAGTATCAGCTATCAGATGCAAACGTTGCTCCATTGAATCGGTAAACAACGGAAGAGGCATAACTTGGACAACGGAGTGGCCAATATCTGATGAGCTAATCTCCTTCCCTGTGTACACATCTACAAATGAAAGCACACCGGGGGAACTTGAATCTGATCCGCATCTGCCGACTACGAGAACTGAGGGATTCTCGTCCATGGCGTGGTGATGAGGGACCTGCCATTGGTACAAGCTAATACCGCTGGGGCGTGCACAGGCTGGAGAGTTTAGCAGCGTAGACCAGACAATCCTCCCGTCTCCAGTGTGCAGAGCGAAAAGCTTTCCAGCTCGAGTAAGTGCTATGAATAATTTACGAAAGCCGTTATGGTCACGGGTGAGTTTGCTCCTTCCAGAGCTCTTCATCCTCATTTCTTGAATTGCTACCACATCCTCTGGGCTTGCTAGCAACAAGGACCCCTTGAGCTTCAGGATGTGCCCCTACAGAAACAAGATCAATTGATTAGGGTGAGAAAACAAGAAGAATGTGCTTTATCTTATAGTGCTTATAGTGCTGGGCATTTGGGTTTTTGGTTCGGTTCAGGTTATTCGGTTTTCTGGTGTTTAGGACCCGTTTAGGAACTTGACATTTTTTAGGATCGGATCCGTGTTCAGATAATGTCGGGTTCGGGTTTCTATTTTTTTATAAAACCCGAAGTGGAACCTAATTAGAAATAGTTCGGATTTAAAGCCCAAAACCCCCAAAAATCTGAGTTAAACCCAAAAAAATATTCGGGTGATTATTTTTTTGATATTTTTCATTTATAATTGTATTATATATATATATATATATATATATATATATATATATATATAAATTTTAAAAAACTAGCTTTGAGTTATATTTTGAATATTCAGGTACCCGTCTCAGTTCAGTTTCCGTTTTTCGGGTTTAAAAAAATAGGAACCGTTCAGGTTTTTCTAAATTTCGGTTCGGTTTCGGGGTTTTCAGTTCACTTCCGGTTCAGTTTTCAGATAATATGCCCATGACTATTATCTTATGTGACACAAAAGTAAAGAAAATCCAAAACATATGTTTAGAAAAATTCATACCTTAAGCCAATCTACGAGAGTGTGTTCCACTTTCGCCACTGACACACCATCCTTCTCCACAGGTAGTTCCGCCGTCGTAACATCAGTAACCGAAGCCAAGCCTTCTTCCCTGCTCCAAACAATCGCCCCTTGTTGCAGCAACAAGAGCGAGTGATCTTCCATCACGATAAGCGCCCTAAACCCATTACTCCTGTCCGTCTTGATATAGTTGTTTATGAAAACTCTATCCACACGCCCTCTGTGTTGGTCCATTTGAATGCTCTCTCTAAGCAGCACAGTATCCAAGTCGTCCACGAGTTTCACCGTGAGGTGAATCTTGCTCCCTTCGTGATGAACCGAGGCAAATGCCACCTGGTCGTCTGCGACTGGAAGCGAATCGCTCATGGCTGTTTCGTCGGATAACGAGTCTACCGCCTCCAGCTTTCCTTGGTCACCGACACGCACGAAGATAGTGCGTTTGTTTACTTTTACAGCGAGCATGTTGCTAAGAAGAGGCGATAAAATCTCAGCCTCTCCGGAGTCCTCAACGAGACTTGAGATAAGAGTCTTCTGGAAGCTGATTTCTCCATCTACGAAGCTGATGGTGACCAAGATTGACCTTGTTGAATCAAGAACAACGACTTTATCGTTTGAAACTGATGAAATCTCGCCAGAGAATCCACCAGGGAACGCCTTACTTTTTTCTGCCACAACCTCTCCACTTTTGGAGTCAATCTGATAAAAAACAGCTTCGGATGAATGAAGGAAGCCCAGCACGTAAACTATACTGCTCTCAAGAGGTTGAAGAACCCGCTTAACTTCAAACCTGTAGGAGTCACCATGAAGCAAATCGAAAGTAAGCATGTCTGCGTTTGAAGCAACCTCGTTTAAATAAAAAAAAAAAGCGAAGGCTGTCATCATTACCCTTCCGCTGTGAAATCCTTTTTCCAGAGAACCTCACCATCTATAGGAGAAACAGCATGAAGGTACCCACCACCGAAAACAAGAATAGGGTAGTCCTTGTCAAACTTCAAATTGACCTGCAAGGCAGCTCTAATTCATAAACAAGAAACCAAAGTAATATGATGACACAACTAAGATTTCGGATAACAGAACTCCTAGGCTTATATAACTAACCGGCACGGATAAGAGTGACTTTGAATGCTGTGCGCTATGCAGAGACGTTTCCCACACCAATTGGCCATCAGGAAGGTTCCATGCTCTTAGCATACTTCCTTCTGATGAAAGGGTAATAACATCTGAAAAAAAATAATTTTGAGGAGTTAACACTGAACTGTGGTACATTAATGTGGGTACATCAAGACATGATTCTTTACATTTTCCCAAGGCAATGTCAACCCCATCGATAGCATCCTTTGTCCCAAGGACATGCCGCCAAACTGCAGCCAACCCAAAACAAACAAAAAAAGTAAGAAAAGGAGACTCCAAGATTGAACATGGATAGTATCAAAATCATTAATCTTACATATCTCCCCATGTCTGAGATCAAGTGAGGCAACAACATTCTCCTCGGTTGAGACGATGACACGCTTTCTCCCAGTCTTCTGAGTGTGGAACACTGCGTGCTTCACTTTCCCAATGTAACGTTGGTGCCTACGCAACACAAGCAAGAGTGAGATTCTCAACGAAAGTTTACTTCTTTCAATCATACCTTTACAATTCAACATCCATATATATAGGCTAAAGTAAGTAGCTTTACCCGATCGCATCTCAAATTAACTGGCAAACCGAATCGTATTACGACTTAATTAATTAACTAACTAATAAGATCTAAACTACTCTATACGGTGCAGATTGGTTTAATCTAAGAAGAGTTACCAGTCCATGAGGCCGACTTGATCTTCATAAAGGGAGAAAGATACAATCGCAGATGATAAGAATACGATAAGGAGAAGATACAACCTAAGCGCCATAGCCATGGCGTTTGCTGGTTAGTTTTCTTAACAGATCTGGTGAGAGGGAAGAGAGCTTTTGGTCTGGAAAGAAACAAATCGTGGGAGGAGCAAGCCAAAGTCTTCTCTTTTGTTTTTTTTTTCTGTCGAATCTAATATAAGCGAATTAACTTTTATTTTTTAATTAAATGTACAAAATATCTTAGCTAAGTTAATCAGAAAATAAACATAGTAATTATTTCGTACTATAATTTATTGTGATGCTTACAAAATTAATTTATGTAATTATCTGGGTCATTTTACTTTTTTTTTTTTGAAACACAACTTATATTAGATCCTCACTAACCAACGTTGGGCAGAGCCATAAAGGCGAGTTCAGTAGATAATACATTTTTTGCCAATCCATCTGCTATACTGTTTCTCTCACGTGAGATCCAGTTAAAAGAGATAGATTCAAAAGAAGATGCAATAGAGTTAATATCAGCTAAGATGTCATATAAACCAACAAGAGGAGAATTTGCATTGATAGCTTTAATCAGGGTGGTCGAATCCGATTCACATCTGATCTTCGATAGTCCAATGTCCATGCATTTCAGCAAAGCTTCCCGGAGCGCCAGACCTTCAGCTGCAAGCGGTGTAGTAACATGGTGCGCAATAGAGGAGAAAGAGGAATCCCTGCCTTGTCGCTTTGTCATCCATCCCAGCCCTGCAAGATTTAGAGATTCATTCCAGGCAGCATCTGTTCTGAGCAAAACATAATCTGCTTGGATCATTGTCGGGGGAGCTATGGGTCGGGTAGGTTGGGTCAGTTTGTCCTGACTGGTAATCCACTCTCGGGCACTAGCAACTGCCTTGGAGACTACTTCTTCGATTGTTATAATCTTATCTTCAAACACCAGTTTGTTTCGAGCTAACCAAAGTTGCCAGACGATCCATGGAGCCAGAGCCCCCATCGATACTCCCGTGGGTGGCAAGGTTTTCTTTAAACAGAGGTCGGGCCAGAAGCTTCGCAATTCTATAGATCCATTGTACTCAACGCCTGGGTAGACAGGGGCAGATGTCCAGACCTGTCTAGCATATGAGCAGTGTAAGAGCAGATGATCAATAGATTCAGGTAGCTTGCATCTTTTGCATAAGCCATCGACGTTGATTCCCCGGGATCGCAGTGCTTCGCCTGTCGGAATTGCTCCGTGTAGAGTTTTCCAAATGAATAGCTTGATCTTCGGAGTGGTTTGGAGTTTCCATACATTTTTTCTCCAGTCGAAAGTCGATCTCTCAGCAGTCGCTCTAGCCTCTCCAGCTTCTGTGCTCCGTGATGAAAGGACTGCAGCATAGCCCGTTTTTGTTGAATAATCGCCAGTGTCAGTTCTCAGCCAGGAGAGCTTGTCCGGAGCTCCGGTCAAACTTGGCTTAATGGCAAGGATTCTCTGTTCCTTAAAAGGAAGAATCCGTTGGATCTTGGCGATATCCCATTCGTTTCTATCAGGGAGCAGAAGATCAGATACGGTGAAGTTGATGAGCTCTTCCGGTACTGGTCCCATTGGTCTCAGTTGTGTAGAGCAGCTGAGCCATGGCTTCTCCCATATGTTGATGCTAGTTCCATTCCCGACTTCCCATCCTGCTGAATTAACAATGATATCTCGTCCAATTAAAACTCCACGCCATCCATGTGAGATGGCTGATTTTTCCGAGCAGTTCAAAAAACTCTCAGTGTTACAGTATTTTCCGAAAAGAACCCTCCCTAGTAGACTTTCAGGATGGTTAATGAGTCTCCAGCTAATTTTTGTTAGGAAGGCCTCGTTGAAACTTTGAATGTCCCTGAAATCCAGGCCTCCACATTCCTTCGGCTGTATCAGTTTTGACCAAGCAATCCAGGCCATCTTCTGGTTTCCTGCATGTCCATCCCACCAGAATCGGATAAGGGTAGACTGGATCCTTTGGCAAAGAGATATAGGGAGTGGAAAACAAGACATGGCGTGGGACGAGACGGCTGATAGCACGCTCTTAAGCATGGTCATCTTTCCTGCCGTGGATAAGAACCTGTTAGTCCAGCCACACGCTTTCTGCTTCATCTTATCCATGATAGAGGAGAAAAGATCTCGCTTCTTTCGGCCAAATAAATCAGGAAGTCCGAGGTACTTGTCGTTGCCTCCCTCTTTCTGGATCGAGAGCGCATTCTTCACTGCAGTTTTGAGGCTCGCTGGTGCATGTCTTGAAAAGTTTATCGAGGATTTGTCCGGGTTTATGGATTGTCCCGAAGCCTCCTCGTACCGCTTCAACAGGCTAATCAAAGCCTCGCCGTTCTCCTTGCTGGCTCTAAGGAAAAACAAGGTGTCGTCCGCAAAGAGGAGATGGTTGAGCCGAGGATTCCCTCGTGCTACCCGGATCCCTTTGAGAGAACCTTCCTCTTGTGCTTTGTTACATAGACCCGAGAGAATCTCACTACACAAAATGAAAATGTATGGTGAGAGGGGATCTCCTTGACAGATACCTCTACTCTGTGTGACTCTTCCTCTAGGCGAACCGTTAATGAGAAAAGAGTAAGTAACAGTCGATACACATTGCATGATCCAATTGATCCACTTCGGGTGGAAGCCTAGGCATTGGAACACTAGCCGGATGAAGTCCCATTCGAGCCTATCATAGGCTTTACTCATGTCGGTTTTCACCGCCATGGCCACTCTCTTCTCAGCCTTTGACGTTTTAAGGTAGTGGAGGACCTCGTGAGTGATGAGAACATTGTTCGAAATTGCTCGTCCCTGTACAAAGGCGGACTGATTTTCTGAGATAATCTCGGAAAGGAGTGGTTGGAGGCGCTTGGTTAAGATCTTGGAGATGATCTTATAATAAACGTTGCAGAGAGCAATGAGCCTATACTCCGCCACTGTTTTAGGGCTGAGCACCTTCGGGATGAGCCGGATATGGGTCTCGTTAATCTTTTTCGGCAGTCTGTCCGTCTCGAAGAACTCCTGAATTTCCTGAACTATCTCAGTTCCAATGTTCTCCCAGTTTGTATGAAAGAAACTAGCCGAGAAACCATCAGGCCCGAGGGCTTTATCTGCATGGATGGAGAAGACAGCCGCCTTGATTTCCGATGCGGACGGTAGTCGGATAAGCTCGTCATTTGTTTCCGCCGAGATCATTGGAGACAGAGCGTAGTTGACAGTATCTGCTCTGTTTTCATCTATAGATGAGAATAGCTGCTGAAAGTAATTGACAATAACCTTCCCTATTTGATCCTCCTGGTACACAACCTCTCCTTCTTCGTTCTCGATCACCGAAAGAGCGTTGATTCTCTTACGGTTTTTTGCCACGGCGTGGAAATATCTGGTATTCATGTCTCCTAGGCTGAGCCAGAGCCAGAGCTTCCTGCTGCGTTGCCTCCAGTAGCTCTCTTCAGCGGCATAAGCTTCATCAAGTTCCTTTGTTATCTTTGTTATCAGCTCCGTGTAGTTTGCAGGGTCCGTTAAGGCCTGCTCGAGCTGGAACTTCTTCTCTTCTATAATCGCTATGCTATTCATGGTCTGCTGCTTACTCCATTCAATTAGAGTTGACCTGATGGCCGTGATTCTGTCATTGACAGTCCTGAAATCTCCATCCTTCCATGTCTTGCATACCAACTCCTTTACCTCCGGGTTGTTTTTCAGTCTTCGGTCATACCGGAAAAGACCTTGTTTCTTCTTCTTTTCGGGCTCGAAGAAAGAGATAAGAGGCTTGTGGTCTGATCCTTCATACGCAAGGTATTGGCATCTTGCTGTCGGAAACAGCTCTGCCCAATCGCTGTTAGCCACCGCACGGTCCAGGCGACATCGGACCAGATCATCCTCCCTCTGGCCCCGCCAAGATAGGAAATCTCCTGAGTGTGGTAGATCAAATAGATCTCCTTCCGAAAAGAACGTCCGCAAATCTGTGAAAGACCCCTCCGGTCTAGTAGCTCCACCATCTTTTTCTTCATTATTAAGTAGGTCGTTGAAATCACCTGTTAAGAACCAAGGTGCTTCTCGGGTACCGTTCAGCTCAAGCAAGCTGTTCCACAGATCCCTTCTTCGAGGTTTGTTTGTATCACCATAGATAAAAGAAGCATAGAACTTTTTCCCTTCAAATATGATACATGTATCAATACAATTTGCCGTAGCGGAGATGATTTGAAGGTTAACTTCTTGCTTCCAGAAAAGGGCTAATCCCCCAGCTCCATGCCCCACAGGCGAGATCAAATATCTATTCTCATAGTGTAGCTTGTCGGTCTTTTTTATGACAAAGCTGTCGGGGTTTTTTGTTTTCATGAGAAAGAGGATGTCCGGGCAGATGTTTTTTTTCATCTCCCCTAACCGACGAACTGTCCGGGGATTCTCCAACCCCTGACAGTTCCAGCTCGCCACTTTTAAGGAACGAGAGAAGATGGATTTTGAAAATCCATCCTTTGGCATCTTCTTATCGCCGGAATCATATTACAAATCGGTTGATCCTCCGAGTTTGTCTGACCATCCGCTCTCCCACTTGACCCTCGGGAGGTAGTTGTTCTTGGTTTGCTTTCCGGGTTCAGCTTTCTTCTAGCAAGAGGGGGTTTTGTTTGCTGCAGCTTCCTCTTCCTGGAGCTTGAGCCCTTTAGCAGCTTTGGACTCCCTTGCACCTTACGTTTCCCATGAGGTCTCCCTGGCTTACGCTTTCCTGTCTCCAGGGGTGCATCATGTGTCGTATCTGTTGTGGGTTGGATCATTGGTCCAAGTCTGAGAGTGGCTGGGACTCGTTCTGTAGAGGTTTGCTCCATAGGTAGTGGTTGGTTTGCGTTAGTCCCCAGGGTAGCTTGGATCATAAGCGATGCTGCCTCCTCAATATAACCTTCTTCCTCTGCTTTCCTCATTCTCTCTCTGCGTGCTGCGCTTTCAGTGGGGTCATTACATTATGTATACTGAATCATAGCGTCCCTAACTTCATTTACTGCTTCATTGAAGAGTTCTTCTGGGACAGCTGATTGGATCTCTTGGAGGGGAATCCCCCTGTCTAGCGAAACTATAGGCTCAAGTAGCTCCTCTCTCCTTTGTGTCACTCTGTCTCTAGAGCCCGATGGTTGCAGGCTGCGATCTCTAGAGACATATTTATCAGAGGGGTCCTTTCGTAGATCCCGTGATCGAGAAGAGGCTTCCCGCTGATAAGGGTTTGTCTCACGGTGATGGTTAGATCGACTATACTGGCTTCGCAGCTCATTTGTAGTGTGTTTGGAGTCCTCACTATGGTATCTTCTGTGGACTGTGTCTTGGCTAGCTCGGTATCTGCGTCTTGCATCTAGAGTGTCCCGAGCATCAAAGTCTCGCTCACGTCGGCTGTAATTTTGTCTATCTCTTTGTTTTGGAATCTCCGGTTTATAGGCTGAGAAGTGAAAGACATTTGATCATCTGATGCATGATGGTGCCGGCTCCTTAGCCTCTCTCTTTCACGTTCCTCATTTCGCAGGCTGTCCTCTTGAGCTTTGAGGGCTCTTTCTTCATGCTTTTCTTCCAAGCAATCTTTGATATCATGGTCTAGGCGGAAACACTTAGGGCAGTGTTTCTCTAGTTTCTCATAAATGAAATTTGCAGTGACTTCATCTCCGTTTGCGTATTCAATTACTGAAGCTTTAATCAGAGGCAGCAATCCATTTATTTGCACACACATTCTCACGGAAGTTGATGTAATCTCCATTTTCTCATAGATTCCTATGTCTTCTCCTAGCTTTTCAATTGTTTCTTTTGTCCATAAATGAACAGAAATCCCTTGTACATTTATCCAAAATGGCAGGAGGGATGGGAACGTTTTGGAGACAGTGGGTTCCCATCTTTGCACGATGACCATCCATCGTCCGTAGTGGTAGGGTCGTTTTTCTAGGACCGTTAGCAGGTCCTCTTCGTTATCAAATTGGAACTGGAACATGCCATTCCCCAAGTCAGAGCCCACCGGTAGGGAGTTTGACTTCCATAGGTTGGTAAAGAATGGGATGAGAGATCTGACTCGCTGTGCTGATTTGTTGGTGACTCTACCTATGAGGGTAAGAGAGTGGCGTTGTAGTAGCTCCGCATTATCCGGTTCCTGAATTCTGATTCGTGCCGTTCTTGGAGCTTGTGAGGGGTCTGTAGCTATCGCTTTTCCTTTATCTTCTCTTCTGAGTCTTCCAGACATTGTGAAGGTAGATGGAACTCTTTTAGAGATTTGCTGGTGTGCTTGTTGATTCACTTAGGACAGGACTCCCTGTTTCAAAAACTCTTAATAAGGTTGTTGCACATTCGTTGACCTCTTCTGGTGGAGTTAAAGCTTGAGGTAATAAGTTTCCTTGTGGTTGAGGAGTAAATGCCAGATTCCTAGCAGGTCGACTGAGTAAAACGAGTATAAAAAGCCTTCCTTTGTTAGTCACACTCTTACACTCCGCCAATCTTTCTCTTCAAATGAGGATTTTGATCCAAAGGTGGATTACACATATGAGGGTTCTGGAGCAGTGGAGGGGGTCTTCATCTGGAGGGAAGGGAGAGTCTTAAACTGTTAGGACCGGTTGGGGTTCTCCTCGAGCAAGGTTTTCCGGTAAGGCGGCGGCTCCGGCGGTCCCTCCGACCATGGTCGGGGGAAGAACCCGATGTGTAAAAGCGCAGATCGCGGGATTGTCCAAAGGTTTTTCCGGAAAGGGAAAGAAATTTGAAAAATCACACTCCTAACTTCTGGGTAAAGCAAGGTAGCGGGCAGCGCTTGCTAAGGACTGGTAGGTAGAGCTTTTACTCGAGAAAAGTGCCTGAGAGCAAAACTTTCTTTTTCTTTTCTGCTATAAGAGTTGTTCTTTATTATTGGGTCATTTTACATTTACCATAAGTTTTGCTACACTAAACAAAATACAGAATGTATTTCATTTTCGTGGATCTCTCGTGAAAAAAACAGTGAAGCAGATTTATTGGCAAAACAAGCCTTGGTGGCTGAGGTTGCCTTAATGAACTCACCTAATGTTGGCTTTATCAATTAATGAATGAAAGTTTGTGTTTCAAAAAAAAAAAAATACACAACATTGAGAAGAGATAATGCTGTTATGAGCCAATAGTAATAGTCCATTCGTTTATATCCTCTGTAATTTAATTAAGCTTAGAAAAAATTATCTTAGTAATTATTTCGTGCTGTAATTTATTTTGATATACTTACATAATTAATTTATTGAATTATCTGTATCACTTTTACATTTACCATAAGCTTTGCTACACCAAACAAAATAAACAACATTGAGAAGAGAAAATGCTGTCATGAGCCAATAGTAATAGTCCAAGTGTCCCTCGTTTATATCCTCTATGATCCAGGTCCGGCAAGTGGCGGTATCTACTGCGGTGACGATCCAGGAGGAGACGAGGCTTGCGGCGGCCATGTTGAGGCCGGAGAGTGTGGTGGCGACGCTTGACATGGACTTGGGAAGCTCGGAGTAGAAGAACTCGTTCTGTGCTATCGAAATAAGTGCTTCCGAAATGCCTCCTAGTAGCATGTATGGTAATAGCCACATCGCAG
Source organism: Brassica oleracea var. oleracea (assembly GCF_000695525.1). NCBI lineage: Eukaryota > Viridiplantae > Streptophyta > Magnoliopsida > Brassicales > Brassicaceae > Brassica > Brassica oleracea. The sequence continues at coordinate 50,292,821 of NC_027756.1, read as the reverse complement.
ACAACATCGTACCTCCCTCCTCTCTCTAGTGTATATCAACCACACAAAAGAGAAAACACTCCAGTGATGTTATGTTCCAGCTAACTACAATGTCTTTAGACATGGCCGGATCTATAAAGCATAGTACATATAAGTATTGGCTTTGGTTCCCAATTTTTTTTTTTTAAGTTTACATATAGAAAAATAAGTTTTCAAATAATTTTTGTTTAATTACTAAAGAAATTTTAAAATGTGTATTGCTCTAAAATTTTAAATTGGGCTCTGTCTCGTGATTAAATCGATTGGATTGTAATATAGAACCATCTATAATGAAGACTTACAGCTCTTTTTCTTCTAACGTACTCCACTATCGCTAGAGTCGAGATGCATAGCACCGATATTGCAATCCCAGCTCCCATTCTCACCATAACTCCCAGTCGAAAGGGCTTTCTTAGAGCCCAAGACACTGACGGGATTACAACAAGATCGTAAATAACAAGGAAGAGCACGAAGGAAATGATCATGAAAACGCCGTAACATCCCGGAGGAATCTCGAAACCCTTGATGAAAGTGCGACGATCCATGGCCTTGGCCTGAAGAACTATGAAGGAGGCTTGACAAGCTGTAACAAGTGACAAGATGATTCCCGTTGACCAGATTGGTAGAACGTTGACTAGAGATTTAAAGTCTTCTACTTGTTGTACAGTGCACAGCTTCCATGGGTTCTGTGAGTTTCCTGTTAGGGTTAGGTCTTGCCTTGGGTTACTAGTGGCGCAGGCTTTGTTCAAATACCTATAATCAGAAAATAATACAAAAATAGAAGGTTTTCCTTACAGAATCGTATGTGTGGAAAAAGTCATCAATAAGATAAAAGTTCAAAAAAAAACTACCAATGTACCACTTTGTCAAAATATTTTAGAAAAGAACGTCGGATAGATTCAACATTAATAGTATTCATATCTAAAAATGTACATATGTGAAATCATGAAATTATGATGATAGTTACATTTTTTTTTTTTTTAAGTACATATGAGAAACATGTACATATTTGCTAACCTCAGGAAACGGCTAAGTGAATTTCAAAGTGATACATTCAACATGAATTTATATATGTAGTCTACATCATGACAATATTCTCTACTTATGAGTACTAAATAAAGTTACAACCATATTTAACGTACGCAAATTAAGTATCAATAGTTTTCTTCTTGTAAATAGTAAACTAATATACCTCAATTTCTGGCTAGGAATTGAAAATGAAGATCCTGTTTCGTGATGGTACGATATAATATACTCCTCTGACAAATCAACGTGCTGGTTCCTAAAAGCAGCAACAAGAACCTGGAAAAGTCCAGAAACGAGGCCATGCTCACACTTAAACTTGACATAAAACGGAGAAGCCGCAAAGAACAAAGCGACCGATAGAGCCATGGAAGCGAGAGAGACTCCAAAACCGATTTGCCAACCATACTTTGTCTGAACGAAGACGAGCAACGACTCGGAGAGAAAGTAAGCGAGCATGACCGAAAAGTAATACCAGTTAAACAGGGTTTCTAGTGCTGACGTGGAGATGCGTGTTGTGTTGTTGAGTTGGACCTGATCGGCGGCGAAGGCTAAGCAGGAGGACCTAACGCCGCCGGCACCGATGGATGTGAGGGTAAAAAATGAATATAGGAGAAAAAGTTGGAATGGTGTGATTGGTTGGCATACGTCTATTGATTTGTCGCATTTTGGTTGGATCATTGCTGCCAACCATAATGAAAGCATTCCCTACACAATAAGGAAAGTGAATAAAATTCATCAAGGGATCAGTTAGAAGTTGCTTACGTATCCATTATGGAATACATATTTTGCAATCGTCATCATTAGGATAATTATTTATTGTTAGTAATTGAAAAGATAGGACAAAACTCTTGAAATAAAATATGGTGGTAAAATAAGAGATGACAAGATGCAATTTTATTGAATACCTTTTATTGTAGAATAGTTACGTGACAAATTTATTGAATTTTATTAGAAAACGAGGAAAATTAAACAGAAACTACATTGTCAAAAAAAGAAAAACAGAAGCTACATTGTTGACAAAAAAATGGAGTTACATCAAACGTTAATTCATATCATTAGTTAATTTCTTGTCACGGTGAGGGAAAACTGGAGGAAAAAAAAACACTTTCTTGCATGATTACAAAACTGAATATGTGTTGTCCAAAAAAAAAAAACAAAAAAAAACAAAACTGAATATGTAACTCAACTATAAGTCACTGTAATACATGGTTAAATATGACTGCACGGAGTAAAAAAGAAGATAAACAAGCCGTGAATACTCTAATACTCATTGGTCAAATATTTTTTTTTCAAATATACTTTGAGAATAAAGATTAAAGACTAAGAAACAGAAGGAAAGAACGAATTAAATCAACTTATTGTGGTTTTCGTAATTTGTAAAATATGTACCAGAAGGCTAGTGGAGGATCCAAATCCGATAAGAGGAAAACGACCCGTGTATGAATCAGCGATGAAAGCACAGATAAGAGGGAAGAAGTTGGTGGCGGCAGACCAGAGGAAGAGGATGTTGGCCGCTTCCGTCGTTCCCATGCCGTACTCCACCGTCAAGTAAAGTATCATGTTCGGTACTAATCCGTAATATGCAAGTTTCTCCAAAGCCTGACTTGCTATCCAAAAACGTTTAACAAAATTTATATATATATATATATATATATATATATCCTACAAAGAAACATGTATATGTATATAGATACATACGAGACTATACCAAGAATACACGAAATGGTCGAAACAGTGCGTTTTTCCGGGTGCTGGTCCGTAGCTTTTCCGACGAGAAGAGCTTCTTGATCCATGTTGGTTTCTATTGGGTGTTCTATGAGTCTTGATAGTATTAATATATGCCTATCTACACATTTTATTATGACAACTTTGCGAAGGAATCTTTTTGTATAAAATCCGTCTTATATAAATACAAATCCGACGGAAAGAAGCTAATCACGTTTATCATTAAAAGAGAGAGAGCTAATCAGGCTTTTAGGAAGAGAGCGTTTCTGGTCATAGTCCAAACCCTAAATCTTCGGGCCGGATTCTACTAAGAGTCAGTTTATGCTAATGAACCTAAGTAACACAGGCCCACGTCAAGTAAGGCTACTAGCCTACTTCGTAAGCACTGAGGCTGAACGATTTGTCGACTGCAACTTGAGCACGTACCTTATACAGATCAATTGGCTGGAGATCAGGCTCGAATCATTGGTATCGCAGAGAAGGATTCAGGAGACTATGAAAGATCGTCTTCAATCTTCAGCCCCTAAAACACTAATTATATCCACATGTTTGTTGTTGTGCTAATAGCCTATATAATAATACCTTTCACTTGACCTGAAGCAGCGAACGTATATACTTCATAAATCCTTTCAAATAATTTACTGAAAGTATGTTGATTCTTGAATGATAATTCAGCAAATTGTTCTCCAAAGATTTTTTTTTTTAAATCAAACTAAAAAGGTATTTTTGAAAGTTTTTCCTACAAAGACAATGCCTTATCCATCCTCCAGGAATACCCCATGAAAATACTTATCTATAATCAGTCCAAAATATTTATTTTATTTCTATTTTTATAAACTGTTGGCACTGTAGTATCACATCATCCAACAACCAATGCAGGACAAGAGAAAATCATCCAACAACCATTGCAAAGTCATTTCATATTAAATCTTATAAAATTATGTCAATTTGATCATTTCATCGACAACTCGCAATTATTGTATGTAAAAGAGAAACATATACATATATAGAATTCGAAGTTTGGACTTTCAAAGAGAAATACTATGGCATTTTATATATTTTTTGTTAGTATCAACGACACTTAGTCAAAAAAAAAAAATCATCGACAGTTAGTCTCTAATTACTTATAATATTGTATACAAAAGTATGAAGGTTTTTAATTAAATTAATTTAAACATGATTGGTTATTTAAATGTCAGTATACACAGACTGTGAAGTGTTATATTTACCCATTTATTATAGGGCCCCTTTATTATATAATGACATATGTACTCTTAATTATTTAGTTCTTGTTATAAAAAGGATTGAAATTTTATTGTATCGCGAAAATTTGAATAAGAGCAAAATTTATATTCGTAGAATTTTTAACACTGATAGAAAGAGTTTATTATAGAAAGAAGAGAAGGTTGAGGGATGCGTTACAATGAACCAAAACGTTCGTATATATAGAAAGAAATTTACTGTGCAAATAGTGCAGCGGGCCCCACATCCTTTTATATTTTCAAACAAGTCGGCTGCTGCTTTCATAACACTCCCCCTTGGGGACCGGTGTCACTATCCATTCTCGCTTAACTTCTTTGTTGTCTCGTTAAAAACCTTTCCAGGAAAACCTAATGGGAAAAAACCATAGTAAGGTAAAAAGAGTACAACTACGTAAGCTCCCCCTCGAATGAGCAGTCATAGATCCTTCTGATGACGCATTCCAATGTTGTGGATATGTTTTCTGAATACCGAGGTAGGGAGTGATTTTGTGAAGAGGTCGGCTGCATTGTCGCATGATCGAACATATCTTACTTCAATCTCTTTATTCTTCTCGAGCCCTTGAGTGTATGAGAAGAACTTCGGAGGTATATGTTTGGTTCTATCGCTTTTGATATATCCTTCCTTCGTTTGAGCAACATAGGCAGCGTTATCTTCATATAGAATAGTTGGCTCCGTATTTTCGTCAATCCCACTGCTTGAACAGATGTGTCGGCTTATTGATCTTAGCCATACACATTCT
>NC_027756.1:50284505-50285008 GCF_000695525.1 Brassica oleracea var. oleracea | reverse complement strand
CAACGAATAAACCGTAAACAGAAACACAAATAAAAATTGCACATAAAATCAAAAATGCGCAAATCATCTTTCTTGAAATGAAAAATCGGAGAACGATTTAGAAATATTTGAGAGAAGATGAAATGTTTTGGATAAGAAAATGGAGTGAAAATGAGTTGTATTTATAGATGAAAATTACTGTTCATGCCCGTTGGAGAAAGGGAAAATTTTTGAAAAATTTTCTTTGTGACCGTTGGAGTTAAATCGAGTGCACCAAAAATCAGTTTAAAAATATTGTATTAAACAGTCATTCAAATCTATAAAATTTCATAAAAATTAATAGAAGTAAAAAAAATATGGCAATGAAATATTTATGTTATGACAACAAATCATGCGACGGCTCAGCCGATCAATACAGAGTAATAAATAAATTTTACGGCGGCTCGGCTGACCAATTAATAATAAACATAATATAAGGCAGCTCGGCCGACCAATAAATAATAAACAGGATATAAGGCGGCTCG
>NC_027756.1:50281917-50284460 GCF_000695525.1 Brassica oleracea var. oleracea | reverse complement strand
GCGGTATTCCGGCCATTATAACATGATATAAATAATAGTAGAGCCGGTATACCGACCATTATAGCAGGGTATAAATGATACCAATAAATTTTACCAATTTGGAGAACGTTCGTGCTGATAACGTGTTATAAGAAGAACTAGAATTTTATTGTATCGCGGGAATTTGAATAAGAGCAAAATTTATACCCGTAGAATTTTTAACACTGATAGAAAGAGTTTATTATAGAAAGAAAAGAAGGCTGAGGGATGCATTACAATGAACGAAAACGTTCGTATATATAGAAAAAAATTCATTGTGCAAATAGTGCAGCGGACCCCACATCTTTTCATATTTTCAAACAAGGCGGCTGCTGCTTTCATAACGGTTCTCGAATTATTAAAATGATTTATTAATTTAATAAAAATATGAAAAACGCTCATGGGAGACTGAGATCAGTCAGAGGCATATCTTCCATTCAGCTTGCAACCACGTACTGCATGAATACGCTCACGTTCAAACGTAATGACACACGGAAGCATATATGCGATGTATATAGATTTGATACATAGACGAATAATTTTTCTGCTATATATATAAATATATCTTTTTTTTTTAGCAACCGATTGATTAAATTAAGATCAAAAAATTATGGCCTTGGGCCCAAATACAATGACAGAGAGGCTTTCGCTAAGGAGTCTGCAGACCCATTAATGGCTCGAAAAATGAAAACAAACCGACAAAACACGAAGGGCGATGTCGGAAGAAAAGCCAGAGAGTCGACGTCCGAGAGAACTCGAAAGAGGTCCGAAGGTCTTTTTCCCGTGGTGATTGCTCTAACGAGTGTTTGAGAGTCTGTTTTAAGACAGATTTTGGTGAGATTGAGAGAGGAGGCATGGATCAGAGCTTCCCTTACCGCAAGTGCCTCCGCCATCATCGCAGATGAAACGTGAGATTGAGCGCTTGATCCTCTGGTAAGCTCCCGTCCAGCGTTGTCTGTGAAGATCCATCATAATCCTGCTGGTTTTGTGTCTGATTTCCACGCTGCATCTGTATTACAGAAAGTCATCGGCAATAGTGTCTCTGCTTCATCTCTTTGATTGATCGGCGAGATAGGGTTCGGGAGATTTCCAGGCTGAGCCGCTTCCCATTCCTTTGAAGCTCGGATTGATTTCAAGACGATCTCTTGTGGGGAGAGTGTTCGATTCTCAAATGCTAACAGATTCCTAGCCGACCAAAGATTCCAACAAATCTAAGGGAAGAGATCGGTAGTGACTCCCAAGGGAGGAAGGTTGATCCACTTATATGACGCTTGAAGGGTGTTTCTGAAGGTCGGTGTCTCTAAAGATCGGCGTCTCTTCATCTTTTTTGTTTAAATATATATATATATATATCAAAATAGAAAACAAGTATAGATTTCCTAAAATTAATTTTTTATCTTTCTAACATTCATAATTCCTAACACTAATATATGATTGTTTACCAACTATTACATTCTATATTTGGCAAAAAACTATTATATTCTATATTCATAACCGGTTTACACTATTGTCTAGCACTTTGTTGGACATTGGGTTATGCATATAATAATACTTAGCGTTACTAAATCAAGTAGCACTAACCCATGATTTTTGTACAAAACAATAATTTAAAGCATCCTTGTAATGGCAAGCGGCAAAGAAAAAGCTTTCCACCAAGAATATTGTCTTTTAAAGAAAATCAATGCTTTAATACGGACGTATCCGAGTGCACCTGATCGTTTTGACGTGTCTTTGTAGTTCTCAGAATCGTCTTCTAATTACTAGAGTTTTTTTCCGCGCTACACGCAGATAATCACTATAAATACATTTTATTTTAATGTTTAATTATAATATGAGTTATCTTGTTGTATTTGTTTGTTTTTAGAAAAAGTTTATTAGTTATATATTGATAATTTTACTTAATTTTGACCCATTTTTTGTTTGGTGTTTTGTTATTTATTGGTAATTAATTTAACTATTGTTATTACAGATTTTTGTGTAATCAAAAATAGAAATTGCATGACTAATTTATAAAACGTAATTGTATAATCACTGTAAATTAAGATCGTAAAAAATTAACTATCAAACAAAATTTAACTAATGTATGAAATAAATAAGATGTGATAATTAGCTGTAATTCACGATGTGTGAAAGTTAAGTCCTGAAATTATTTTATATTTTATATGTTTTATTATCCATCTGTTTCAAAATGTTACATGTTTTAGGTTTTCACACTTATCAATAAAACATAATAAATCTTAGTATGATATGTATATTTTTTTGTGACCAACTATTTCCATAAATTTTAACCCATCAAAATTTAGTAAATACAATTTTTTTTTTTAAAGTTTACAATTTACCATTACTATCTATTAAAAGTTGCATTGAAAAAAATAAAAGATGCATCTTTTTAAAATAATCATTTTTTTCTAAAACATGTATTATTTTAGAACAGAGGCAGTATTTTAGTTAGTTAATATTATGTTTCATTCAGATAATGTAATTCTAGGACTCGAGATAGTATATTTATATTTGCTTAAAAACTT
>NC_027756.1:50279472-50281810 GCF_000695525.1 Brassica oleracea var. oleracea | reverse complement strand
TAGGGACATTTATGGAATAATCAACATGAAAAAATTTAAATTGTATGTTAGCTTTAATAAGATAGAAGAATGTTAGCTTGGTGTAGGAAGATAGTGAAGAGGTTGTGTTTATGTTTTTCTTTGGGCGTTGAGTTGATGCGTGTGCAAGATATATTGAAATCTTGGTTTGTATATAATTGTAAAGAAAAGCGTTTTGTATATAAATATATGCAGTTAATATGCTTTGATTAATATAAAGTTGTTGGTGAGGGATTTGTCTTGTAAAAGTACACAAATAAACGTCCATCGATCTTAACTAACGAAACATAAATATTTGACTATAGACTTCTTCGTGTCTGCTTGAATCCGTGATCACTTAGGAAAGCAGAGCAGAATGCTCGATGAAAATATCTGGAGTCTACGTGGACATGGTCAAACTTGATCCTTCTAAGGGTATGTGAGCATACCTATGAGTCACACAAGCTATTCACAATGAACTGAAAAGTTACTATCAGGATAACATATGTCTCTTTTACCATATCTCTTTTACCTGACAGTAACAACCTGATGTTGCATTCTTTCTTGGGAGCTTCTGTATTTATCTCTGAGACTGTTGCTTCTTTCATAGTAACCGTCCCTTTTGAGTGCTTTCATACGCATCGGCTGGCATTTCAACTTTATCTTCTTCCGATGTCCGAGGGTCACTTGTGATCTCTACAATTTCCGTTGGCAGTTTTACTGCTGGTGCATCGTTGTTGTCACTATGAGCTGGTTTCTTCTCGCCTTTAGATGCAGCAAATGTAGTAAGAAATTGCCCCTTGGGAGGAGGACAGCGTGCGGACTCCAAATCTACATTACGGCGATGATAGTTTAGCAGTGACGACTGATAAAACCAAGTTTAAGAACTCATGAATTGAGATAATGACTAAAATATAAATAGATGGATAAAAATACAAAACGCTAATTTCGGTCGGTTTGTCTCCAGAAACTATCATTATTTCGCCGGTTTTTTCTTTGTTTTTATTTATATTTTACTTTTTAGCCACACTTATATTTTACTTATGTAGTAGATAATAATAGGTTGACAATTCTTTTCGTTTATTTATGTTCTTTTGGCTTTTCAGATTTGCATAGGCATGTTAGAGATGTATATGTTCGCATCATCATAGAAGGTGATCATCTCTGGTTCTATTAGCAATAACATGCATAGTAAAGCTATTTCTATTAACACCTGTAGTTGGTCGGGTCTTTAGCCGTTGTAATGTTTCTGTGAACACACAGTTAACATTATACATGCATTTAAAATTTAGTAAAAAGGTTATTTAAATGTCTTTGAGGAGACTGAGCTATTTAAATGTTTGTATAGCTTCTCTTTGCCCTTGTAACCTAGCAGAGACTGTTTCTCTGGTAATCGGAATTTTGTACTGTTTCCGATGCCCCATTAAAGGGTTTAATGAATTTCAATTTTTTTTTAAAAAATAAGTGACCTCCTAAATCTTCTTTCGTGAAACAAAGGAGTATAAGTGGAGAAGCAGATAAAGCCAATGGCAGAAAATGAAAAAAATTTGAGTCACGGCGACTATACAAATATCTCTACAGTTTATATAAACGCCAAAAATATAAATAGATGGACAAAAATACAAAACGCTAATTTCGGTTGGTTTGTTTCCAGAAACTATCATTATTTCGCCGGCTTTTCTTCTTTGTTTTGAGATTCTATAAAATCATCCGTTTAAATAGCACTAATAGTCTAGATGACCCAGGAAAAAAAAACCATCTCATATCTTTCTCTTAGATTCTTTTTATTATAAAATAAACGTTCACTAAATAAACATATGGACTGAAGTATGAGACATTAATCAACTTTCTGAAAATCTTATTATAAGAGAACCTCTTGCTTAGCTGCTTGCTTAAAAGGTATCAAAAAGGTAAAAGGTATCAAAAAGGTAATTTCTTCCTAAAGAAAATGGCTGAGGCAAATCAAAGATAATTCAACTATATAAACCTGCAATCAGGGGCCATGATTCATGCCGCATATTGCAAACCAAAACGCTTATCGGGAAGTCCTTGCGAGGGTCTCCATATCACCCTCTCAAATAACTCGGCAGTGGTGACTGAGTGTGGGTCCTTCTCCTCATCTCATCTAAGGGAAGATTCAACTCTAGATCAATCAATCAACAAAAAATGGATTATAAAGCAGACCATAAATTTTTCTACTTTAAATAAATTAAGACAAAAAAAACGCAAGAGTTATTACCATCAACATCAAGAGACCATCAAAGAAGCAGTCAGACTGGTATGAAATCATAAAATTCTCTTGCCCTGCAATCTGGCAAATCACATCAATAGGATCAATAGA
>NC_027756.1:50276510-50279412 GCF_000695525.1 Brassica oleracea var. oleracea | reverse complement strand
ACAAATTGAGATCCTAAATTACACAGTTTTAAGTTTTGAGCACAAAGCAACTGGAGGTGGAGGATACATATTAAGCTTACATGCCAATACAAAGCCGCACCACAACTTCACCGTTACGCCAATCCCAGAAGCAGAAAGTCCGACCAAGTCGTCGAAGGATGGCTGATTGAGCAAAATTAGCAGCAGATGAAGACATTCTCGAGGATCAAATGAAATCTGCGCCGGTTCAAAGGGGATGAGAGTAGATATGAGATATTCGTCTCCGGCGTGTAACATGAACTATATATAAAGAGGAACTCCGAGTCGGTTACGAAACCCACCATTAATGATGGTCTGAGTTAACACTGGAAGATGTAGAGACAAAGGAAGATGAAGAGTTAATGAATTTAGTGGAGAAAGTGGAAATGGATACGTATGTGAGCGAGATGAGTCGCTACAGTGCAGAAACCCTAGATGCAAGATGAAGATGACGATTAGGCGACTTAGAAGCTTATTTGGGTCAGAATAGGGGTTTAATAAACTTGGGTCTTGGCCACTTTAAACAAAACGTATAATATGGGTTACAAATGGCCCACCGAATTTATAATATAATGGGCTGGAAATAAACGATTTTCTAAAGTTTCGAAAGTTTTTAAAATCGTGCTGACATGGCATATTTGTAGAATCTGATTGGCTCGAATTAATCTACTGATGTGGACATCCTCTTTGTTGAGCATATTCCCATTTTATTACTTGTTTGATTATATGTTCAAAATACAATATCTATTTATATCTATTCGTAATAATATATTAATCTTACAATAAAGAAAGATAATGGACAAAAGATTCGTAAACTTCACAGAGGAGGCTGGCTATTCATGAGGTAGAAAATGATTTCTAATTAATACATGTTTCTATGTTTTTACGTTGGTTGTGACGTTCAAAAAGATACATTTTGTTTCCAAACGATAACTTTTTTAGTTGCGTTTGTAGAACAAGTTTCTTAGAAAATAAAAACACATTTTAAGTTTTCATATAAATCCAAACTGCATTGCCGTTTGCAGTTATAATTTACAAGTTCATAATTGATTGATATAAAAAAAAAATAATAATAATAATTGGATTGATATATGCCAACTTATCTGCAGCCGTCAAAACAGGTGTTTAATATGCATTCTGATAATTTGTGCAAGTTCGAGACATGGGGGCCGATTAGTTGGCCCATTAAAATTGTCTTAGTTTTAATTTTTAATTACATCCTTTAAATTACTAATCATATTTTATATTAGCTTTCAAACGTATAATCTTTTTTTTTGTTGGCAATTCAAACGTATAATCAAAAATCCTAAAAAATAACTGTAAAAATAAAGCCGTTCTCAAAAAGAAAGGATAAAAACCTTAATTTAGAGCAATTTTTAAGTTGTAGAAAAAAACATTGTCGTAGCAATATCTTTAATTTTTAATGTTCATTTAAATTTTATAGCTACAACAAATATATCAGCATCAAAAAAATCGTGTTGACTAAATTATACATAATTTTTGAAGAGTTACATTCTAACTAATCATCCTCATGTTCACAGTTAATAAAAGTTAATCGACTGAAAGTGATTAATCTGCCGACTTACTTGATCCTTAGATATTTAGAACAAAGCACATTAATTAGTGGAGAATGTCAAGTGGTTCAGACACCCTTTAAATATTTATATGACAGTTTAAGCATTTTGTAAAGCTTTCTTTGACAATTTTGGTGGAATTTTAAAAAAAGTTATAAAGGAGTCAAAAATTCCTTTTCCGTTTGGAGTTATGCATAGTACCATCATTAGAAAGATAAATTCTGAATTAAGAAATTCAACACCTCACAAAAGAAGTGCAAGAAAGTTATGTCGGATCCACTCTAGATTTGCGTGGATTGATGTCGGTTAATAAAATTAAAAGCCAATGAATAAACATAATGTACAATATAGTTAGTACTTAGTGGGGAATAGGTAGGCTATGTGGTCTAAAATAAAATGAAACCGATCAAATTAACCCAAACAACAATCGTATCAAATGTAAACAAAAAGTAAGAATTTGACACCAAAATTAATTATAAGAAACTATTTATGAACCAGATTGTGGATGACTTATAACCAAGAGATTATGATTTGTAATCTTTTCATTTGTCTATGACAGTGTAATCTCTTATATAAAGAACCTCTATGTTATGAATAAAAATAGACTTTTTCATTACTTTCACAACACGTTATCAGCACGAAACTCTAAAACCCTAAGCTAAAACCAAATCGAAAAAACTCTAACCATAGCCGGCGATCCGACGAACCCTAAACCCCGATCGCGTCTCTTGTTCCCGCATCTGTTCCAGCTCGCTTCCCCGATCAGCTTCAGCCCAAGGCGTTCCTGATCCTAGCTCAGACATTCGCGACCCGAGAACAGCTCCAGCACGCGACCTCTTCCTCGTTCGCGACAGCATCAGACAGCTCGCGTCCCGTTCGTGTCCAGCTCGCGGCTCAACTCCTTTGGTGGTCCGATTCAACAATCATATAAGGTTAAAAGGTAATTCAAAACCTAAGATAATCGAACATGGATTGATTGATAAAGAATGAAACCCTAAAATCCTAATCTTTATGAATCAAAACCACAGGGTAATAGATCAAAAATCCTAATTGAGTAAATCGAAGCTCTAAAAGTTTGATACCCCAAACCCTAAATCATGTTCCTACATGATTAAAACCCCAAATCGGTTTTTACAAGTTAAAATCCGATAAACCCTAACCCTATATCTATAAACCCTAAATAATATAAGTATCAGAATTAATTATACTATAATTATCAAATCACATATTAAAACCCTAATCAAATATTTTGAAATCAAAACTGTTTTCGGTTTTGATCATTGAGGTTTTAAATCTGATTGAATCTGATG
>NC_027756.1:50274571-50275671 GCF_000695525.1 Brassica oleracea var. oleracea | reverse complement strand
GCAATATTAATTATTAGCCATCATCTTATTAAGAGTCTCAAAGATCAGTATCTGACTATAGAGAATCCTCTAGACCTTTGGACATGGTTAAAAATAGAGATATGATCACCAAAGAACGGTGTTATTACCAAAGGCCCTATTTGATTGGAGGAATCCCAGAATCCAGAACTATAAGTCCGTGGATGAGTCTATTGCTAGCTGGGCAAAATAATGGATTACTGATGAGAAACAGTGAATTGAGACCTCCTGGATTAACCGCATTACCTGATACCAATAACGCCGCAGAAGAAGAAAAATGTAACCACGTCCAAAATGATAGACCACACGGTCATAGCCGTGGAGGGTGGAAAGGACGTGGCCATGGCCACTATAACACATTTGGCCGTGGGAATCACTATGGCAGAGGCCGTGGGTATCAACCCAATTTGAGCCATGGTCAAGGCAGTGACCGTGGTATATCCTTTAAACCATAAAGCTTATAAGAAGAGTTATCCCAAAGAATATCACGTGTGTAGCATGTACACAACGGAAGCTGATTAGGCCATCACCAGTAAAACGGCTACGAGCCCCTTTTTCATAATAAAGACTATATGTCTAGATAATACTGGTGAATGCATGTCCCAAGCGTTTACATGATTATGGTATGTCCATGGGGGCAAGTGTGGACAGTTCTGTGATAAATGTCCATACCAAGAACGGCTTGGCCGAAATCTTTTAAAACGCAAATAGCTGATTGATAGACCATAACTTATGAGGTCAAAACTCTCATTCACAGCTTGGGCCACACGAAATTTACATGCACCTAAGTTAATACGCATTAGGCCATTTAGTGAGCATAGATATCCCCTATCACAATTATTAACGGGTCTAGAGCCAGACATACCCCATCATATGACTTTTGGATGTGATGTCTATGTACTAATTGCTCCACCACAGAGAACTAAGATGAGACCTCAAAAGGAGGATGGGGATATATATTGGATATGATTCTCCCACAATAATAAAGTACTTTGAGCCAACTATGGGTGATTATATCTGAGGCCAGGTACACGGATTATTTCAAGATCAGGAGGAGAAAAATAATAAAGCTGGTAAAAGAA
>NC_027756.1:50273804-50274506 GCF_000695525.1 Brassica oleracea var. oleracea | reverse complement strand
GTGGTAGACCAAATAGGTTCCAAAAGATAAGAATCCTCAGAAACAAACGAAAGGTGCATAGAATGATAATCAAAATCTAAATCCAAGGTTACTAAGGAAACCATCCCAGACATGGAGATAAGGCCGGCCGACTCTAAGGTACGTGTATCAAACAATGTAGCTTGGGACGCCAAGCTGCAAAGTATTAAAGGTCCTGATAATAATGAATCTCAATCGATTATATCATGTCTGGAACATAATGGAACCAATAAGGAATGTCGACATAAGATGATTTATTTGCATACAAGGTAGCACTTGAATTTATGAATATAAGCGAGGATCATGAACCCACGTCAATATAAGAGTGCGCACTCGTAGAACATATTGGATTGAATGGAAACGTGGGGTTAAATATTTTAACTTTGGCCATATGATTAAGACGTCATATGATGTTAAAACCAGTGGATATAAATGGGTCTTGTGAGGAATAGAAATCGTGAGATATAAAGCTGATGTTGCAAAAGGATTCTCACAAAGACCAGTAATAGATTATGAGGAGACATACTCCCATGTGGTGGATGCAACTACTTTTAGATTTCTCATAAGTCTGGCTATATAAGAGAGAAAATTAGACTTGCAGCAAGTTAATGTAGTGACTGCATATTTATATGGTCCACTGGATAATGAAAGTACTAGAGGGTATTGAGCTGAAAATACGGCAAG
>NC_027756.1:50268663-50273208 GCF_000695525.1 Brassica oleracea var. oleracea | reverse complement strand
GTTATTTGGTTTTGTTGATTTGTTTTCAGACAGGTTATGTTTTACACATGGTGGTACACACATATCACAGCAACATCATCCAAGATTTCGTGTGTGTGTATTTGAGGTCGATGACTCAATATGTTCGATCAGATTGTGGCATGGCCGATGGTAAAGAAGAACCAACTATCATGTTCGAGGACGAAGCATATTCTGCCCAAGATCTTCATCACCCACGGATTGCAGAAAATTGGAAGTAATGTCCAAATCAGGGGGAGTAATGTGTGTTGTACTATTTTTCCTTCATCATGGTTTTGTCCCAATTGGGTTTTCCTGGTAAGGTTTTAATGAGGCAACATTAAAGCACATTACAAGTTCTAAATGGTTATGGCATCCAAGGGGAGTGTTATGAACCAGATTGTGGATGACACATAACCAAGAGATTATGATTTGTAATCTTTCCATTTATCTATGACGGTGTAATCTCCTATATTTGTAATCTAACCAAAGAACCTCTATGTTATGAATAAAATTTAGAGAAAGATTCAGCCCAATGGACTGTCCATTGCAAAAAATGGTCAATTGCAAGAGATGGGTTTTTGAGAGTGGCCTTTGCTAAAGGATCAGCATGTCCATTCTCAGTCCTTGGAAGGAAAAAACACAAAAAAGAAACAAACAAAAAAGACAATTTTTCAATATCTTGCAAGATACCATAGATTTCCTTCTGAGACCGTTTGTTGTTGATGGCCCTTACGAGGGTTTAATTGTCTGAGAGTGCTCGAAGATGAGTTAATCCCATGGAGATGGCTTCTATGATCCCGGATCTCATAGCCAGAGCCTCTGCTATCACCGAAGAGTCTACATAGGTCTTGACTTTGATATTTAGTGAGGTTTTATAAACTACAAAATATAGATCGATCTGCTTATATAGTACTCTTGTGATGGGAAGTTATTACAGTCATATTGGTATTCGATACATTAACAAAAACATGTATTCAATCTTCAAAGGTCATTTACGTTAGAAAAGAACGTTAATGCTTATACTACATGGTACTCCACTTTTTGTTAATTCATGGGTTTTACAATTTAGAACGAAATAGTTTAAAAATCATCAGAGCTCTTTTACTGGATTGTAAAATTTTTAATGTTCTTAAAAATAAGATCCTGGAATTTGAAAAGACATACATGCGACAGGACTAGACATGTCACATTCTCTATCTTCCTCATATTAAGGATCATTCTATCTAAGATTCAGATGTATTAATTAAGCTTATATAATTATAACTTTTGAGGTGAACAGTCATTTTTGGTTTGTAAACTGCTCCAATAGCATTCGTACTTTTTCTTAATAGAAACCATTATCAACTAATTTTGATTTTGTTTTGATAGAAGCTTCCAAAATAAAATAGAAGTTCACATGTTTTTAGAGAAAAATATAAACCCTAACCCGAAAAATCTGAGCACAATTTAAATATCAAAATCTAAACTTTAAAATCTAAACTTTAAAATCTAAACTCTAAATTTATTTAGTTTCTTAAATTCGTAAACGTGGTAATTTTTGCGCCAGCTTGGACAAGTTGCTCTCACTTTGTATTTTTCTTGTTTTACCCTAGCTCGCATTCTCCACTCATTGATTCCGACCAAACAAAAATTAATGATAGTGAGACTCCAATTTACAATTAATAGTAAAAGCTAGTACTCCTTTTTTCTCGTTTTATCTGTAAGAAAAACACGCCACAATTTTTGTTGTTCTTGTCTCAACAGACGCCACAGTTTTGAACTCCCAATGATTTGTATTGATTATTGCACCATCATAAAGTTAGTGGACTTTTTATTTACTTGTTGTTACTTAACAAAAAATTCACTTGTTTTTCCTCTTCTTTTCCGACAAACTAGTGAATTTGAGGGTTTAGCGAATTTTTTATACACGAATTCATTATGGAGCTCACACACGCACCAAAAAAACAAACCCTTGCTTAACTAACACAAAAAGGGTTCATAAACACGGTATTAAACACTACGTACATTACTTATAATAATGATACAAAAATCAAACTGATTACCTTGACAAAAAAAATTAAATTGATTAAAAACGTCGTTAAAGAGAATCAAATTGATCCCATGACAAGCCTTGGTTGAAACTAGGGCTGATTCCGTAGCTATCTTCCGACCACTGCCCCCACGGTGGAGGATATAAACAGTAGTCGACTGAGTCAGAGAACACGAACTCGTTCCCAAAGGTAGCCGCGTGGACGTCGTAATTCGCCCCGAGACTTGGCAGCTCCACGATCTCATCAAGCTCCTCCGACTCAGTGTTCGAGAGGTCCATCACCATAACTAGAGACTCGAGTGAAGAAGTAGATGACGATGAAGAAGACGTGAACGTGAACGACGTCGTTGGTACCATGTGTGCTGCTTTGAGAGCTGCTGTCTGAATGTCTCGAGGGTTTAGCGAGACAGGTCGAGGGAATGAGTCAGCTAGTTCAGGGAAGTTCAGTATAGCTGAGGCCCCTTTAATGCTCAAAGCTGCAACGTCGTGCGCACGCGCCGCCATTTCCGGCGTGGGGAAAGTTCCGAGCCAAATACGAGACTTCTTCCTCGGCTCACGAATCTCCGACACCCATTTGCCCCAGTTCCTCATCCTTACACCGCGATAAACCGGGTAAGCGGGCTTACCGGAGTCTCTAACACGTTTCGCCTTCTTTGAGTTTTCGTTTTGCTCTGCCTTGCTTGAGTCAACCACTAAGTCAGAAGCAGAGTTGGGTAGTTGTGTCACTCTCTCCACTTGGCGGCTGTAATATTCCTCAACTGACGTACTCTCTGAAGCTGATGCAACCATTGTTTTACACTAATAGGATAATAACAATTTTGACGGTCTCTTATTCGGTTTTTGTGTTATGATTTATGCAAAGAGTTTCAGGAGAAAAATAAAGTTCGAGAACTATTCAAAATAAGGAAAAAAAGCAGGGCAGCGAAGTGATGAAGAAATGAGAGAGAAACTTTGATATGAGAAGAAGAAGAAGAAGAAAGGTTGGTAAAATGTTGCCTATCATTTTTCTCAGTCACTCAAAATATTTATATGCATTAATATTTTGGGTACGAGTTAGAAGAGAGAGTTGTTCAAAAAAAAAAAGTTAGAAGAGAGCGAGAGAATGGGACCAAAACAACGCAATAAGTCTATATTGAATAAAGGAAATGGACCCAATCGCTCTATTTTTATATATAAATATATTTATTAGTATAAAACAACACACTTGATGTTATCTGCTTTGGTATCTTCCGGATTTCCAAAAAAAAAAAAAATTGTTATAAAACATATTACGAGACTACCACATTTGGAATGAATATTGAAGGAAAGCCTTTTAGCAAAAAAAAAAGAATGAATATCGAAGTGTATAGACCAACTACTTCGTCCCAGCCGCGTACGTAAAATTTATGAAGTTTGTTTTTTCTTGTTTGTAAAAATAAAATTATGAAGTTTGTTTTTTCTTGTTTGTAAAAATAAAATTATGAAGTTTGTTTCTGCGAAAAACACACGGCGAGACAAGCTTTTTCACTATAGTATTGAAGTGTATATTTCGTCCCAGCCGCGTACGTAAGAATTATGAAGTTTTTTTTTTTTTTTTGTAAACATAAATTTATGAACTTTCTTTCTGCGAAAAACACACGGTGAGACGAGCTTTTTCACTATATTTATCTTATCTTTTATTTGTGTGATAGTGAAATTTTCACCCAAGTTTTACTGTTTTAATATCTTTTACTCAGATCTCTGACTCAACCGATCATGGTGTTTTTCATGACAAGTATATAATGCATTTACATAGATATGTCTGCATATCTGTTGGGTGCATATCTGTTGGGATTGTTAAATCTCGTGTCCAATTCTATATTCTCCGATTATTACGATATTGTCCACTTTAGGCGTAAGAGTCAGGTCCGCATGGATTTACTTTTGGTTTTGTTATCTCACAATATCATCACGATATCTTCATCTGAATCTAATCATACATGATTTTGGTTTTCTATAAACATGTAATTAAAGTTTTACGGAAACGAGATTTTAAAAAAGTAATTTCATTTAACAATTAGTTTTGCTATGGCCTCATAGTCTTTAATCAATTTCTATACCCTAAGTTATGAATTTTTTGGATACCTAAAAGTAATACTTTTAGCAATTGATAAGTTAGACGTTTATAGATTATGATATAAAAAAAATACTTTAGCAATAAGTTAGACGTTCATCATAGTGAGATTTATTTTTGTAATTATGTACAGATAAACTAATAAGGGGTTTTTGCCAAAACTAACCCACAACTTGATTTTAACCCCAAACATATACCTAAACTTGAATCAAATGCAAAACTAACCTAAAAACCTAGTGAAATTACAGCTCAGCCCATTGTGACCAAATAAAAAAACAGAAGCCATTTTTATGAATATAGCCCTAGTAAATCGTCTGAGTCGTCTGAGATGTTGGAAGTCGTCTGGACGACTGAAGTGTAAGTCGTCTGGTACCGGTTTATTTTAAAAATAATTTATAAATCTTGTAAAAAAATATTTTGATGC
>NC_027756.1:50259084-50265270 GCF_000695525.1 Brassica oleracea var. oleracea | reverse complement strand
AAAAAGAAGAAGGGTAAATCGATTTTGGGAGCATTAAGAGCTTCAAATTGGTTGTTCATGGTGGTTGTGGTATTGATGACAATGGCAATCTTGTAATTACTTGAAGATGATGAGGGTGAGAGAGTAAAAATGTCATTTTCGAAAAAAAAAAGAAAAAAAAAATTGATGGCATTTTCGTAAATTATATGTACTTGTGGGGTAAATAGGGCAAAACCAATTTTAAAATAAAAAGAGGTTAGTTTTGTGTTTGACTTTAAATCATAGGTCAATTCTGCAAAAAGCCCAACTAATAATACCGAAAACCTGTTTAAGCTTTTTTTTTTTTAAACAACAAGCATTTGTTTTTTTTTTAGTCAAAGATTATCAAGGGTGTCTTAACCATATGTCTCGAAACTTAATTTCAGTTATCAAAGAAATTTTGAAAATGAATTTTGTTCTGTTGAAGGTTAAGATATACACCAAAAATTATTAAAGAAAGACACATGTCAATCAATTATCAACAATTTATTTTAATTTGAAAATGTATAGAATTTATTATGGTATCGAAACTTAAATTTATTGATCCATATAAAATCCATGACTAGTTACATTTAAAATTTAATAAGAACCATGTATCAGTCTATTTATTTTTTAAAATTAATAAGAAATTTCATATCTGGTACTGATTTCATTTGAGATAATATGTACGAATACCAATTCCTAAACATTTGAATAAGGTATCCTAATTATATAGGATTGTTAACGCTAGTAATTAAAATGATCACTAAGACACCTTTTTCTCCTGGCATTAGAAAATCTATGGGCAAACTCCTTATCTAATAATAAGACTATCAACCAATGCATATTAGGTTAAAGATGGTTCCAGACAAGCAGACAAATAAGTACATTTTGGTGAAAAAATACAAATGAAGAAAAGAAAACTTCAAGAAAATTTCAGAGGGACATCAATTTGTTCAATCATGGGACCTTATTTGCGTACCTATAAGGACTGACACACAATATATACACATACTGACATAGATAATATCAGTTACGACTTCTATAATCTTTTTACTGTTATGTGGGAAATCTTTTAACAAGCCTAGACTATTTGCTTCCTTATCCCCTTCACAAGATCAATCAAGCTTCTCGTTTCTCGTTTAGAAATTCTTATTTAGACGGAGGTCTCTCGATAAATAAAGCAGGCCCACTTTGAAATAGAAAGCAGAAAATGATTCTTCTGAGTGCTAGTAATTTTTTGGTCAATTTTATGAGTGTTTATTTAGGTAGACAAAACCAAATATCATATCTTCCAGATTAAGCCTTTTGGAAAATGCCTTTTCTTGTACTTCTTCTTTTGATGCAGGAAACTCATTTTCGTGCTCTGTGTTCTGGGATTAAAGATCCTTAAAACAATTATAGGGTCAAAGTTCAATTACGACTGCAATGATAATTTCTTAGGTATTTATGATAAATTTTGTAAACTCATCAAAATGTTTGACAATTTGTTATTATTTTATACTAGGTGATTTTTCCGTACTCATGCACGGATATAAATATTTATAAAGCAAATCATTATAATAATTTATTTAATTTATTAATATTTTGTTTTTAATTTTTAATTATTCTGTTATTTATATTATAATAAATATGCATGGTTTATTTTAAATAAAATTATGTTATTTTAATAAGACATATAGTTTTGAATATATAATATCTCGACTATTTGGTTATTATTTGGATATATTAGATAACATTTAATTATTTTGATTCAACTAAGATATTTTTTATACATATTAAAATTTTTATTAATTTTTTTATTTTCATGTAGTTTTATTCTTGTCTTAGATTTGTATATATATTTTTATTAAGAATATGTATAATTTAATATATGTTGTTTTGAGAATCAAATAGTAAAAGTAAACTAAAGTGTTGATTGATTCAAAGTTACATAAATAAATATAACAATGATACTTGATTTAATAGTTGGTCAATATATTTATAATATTATTTGAGAATTTCATATTTATTTAGTAATATGTTGAGTCGTTCTATAATTTATATGTATAAAAATATTGCTATAAATACAAATATATTAGTTTTTATTTAATGTTTGACTTTGTATAAAAAAATTTGGATTTGTCTAGTTACTCATTTGTGGGTATATTGTGTTACATATATTTCATCAAATTCAAGTATAACTATTTCTAATATAATTCAACCAAATCATATTTATTGTATTCATTGCATTAGTTTGGTTTTCATCTTAGATGTATATATATATTTATGAATTGACTAGTTGTAAATAGCTCCATGACTATGTTAATTTTATAGAACTTAGTAATTTGTTATATGTTAATTTTCAAAAATAAAGTGATGATATGTACAAAATTGCATAAAAACATAATAGATACATTCTAGAAAGGAAGATTAAATTTTTACTTTAATATCAAGATGATTTACTTTCCTTTTTATGAAATCACATTATATATATATATATAAAATATTTTCGTTTTAAGTTTTATAAATATTTTCTTTATCATATATGTTATTTGAAAAATATAAAAGGGAACATAAAAAGAAAGATTAAATTAAATTTTATTCATTAAAGATATCTTAGTTTATGTTATTTAATTTTTTTGTAATAATTTTAGAATAGATTGATTTAAATAAAATCTTAACACTTTTAAAATATATATTATGTTGTTTAAGATTATTTTTTAAAAGGAAATATTTTTTCTTTACTTTAAAATCAAGATTATTTTGTGAACTTTCCTTAGTATGAATTATACTATATATATAAAAAGGATATTTTATTTTTTAAAATTTAAAATTTTTCTTTATTATATAGGTTATTTGAAAAAAGGAAACCTAAATTAAAAAAGGAAAAATAAAATAAAATAAATATTTAATAATGATAATTAGATATATTTGATTCATTACGGGTATCATTGTAATCAACCACCGTGAGAGTTAACGTGAGTGCGACACGTAGGAAACTGACTTCTCAAATAATCTTATAGAACTTAGTAATTTGGTGTATGTTAATTTTCAAAAATAAAATTATAAAAATAAATTGATGATAGGTACAAAATTGCATAAAAATATAACTGATACATTCTAAAAATGAAGATTAAATCTTTGCTTTAATATCAAGATTATTTACTTTTTTTTTATGAAATCACATTATATATAAAAAAATTTAAATATTTTATTTATCATATATTTTATTTGAAAAATATAAAAGGGAACATAAAAAAAGATTAAATTAAATGTTTTTCATTAAAGACATCTTAGTTTATGTTATTTAAATTGTTTTGTAATAATTTTAGAATAGATTGATTTAAATAAAAGCTTAATACTTTTAAATTATATAATATGTTGTTTAAGATTATTTTTTAAAAGGGAAGATTGTTTCTTTACTTTAAAATCATGATTATTTTGTGAACTTTTCTTATTATGAATTACACTATATAAAAAAAGATATTTTTCGTTTTTAAAATTTAAAATTTTTCTTTATTATATAGGTTATTTGAGAGAAAAAAAGATAAAGGAAACCTAAATAAAAAATGAAAAATAAAATAAAATAAATATTTAATAATGATAGTTAGATATATTTGAATCATTAAGGGTATCATCGTAATCAACCACCGTGAGAGTTAACGTGAGTGCAACACGTAGGAAACTGACTTTTCAAATAATATTATAGAGATATATTCGTATAGGTTTGCAATGGAACTTTATTTCATTTTATAAAAGAAATCAAGCCACATGTGTTAAACAAAATATGTGACAAAGTACATTTAATTATTATTATATGCTTTTTTTTTTTTTTGTAACTATTATTATTATTATTATTATATGCTCTCCATATATTCTCCGAATTTAATTTTGGATCTTGATGTAATCATATATTCTCCGAATAAGCATACACTATAATTAATTCCAGCTGATATCGTATGGTGGGTAGTTTTTATTCCTTACTCAGAGCATATATGTTCATACATATATATATATATATATATATATATATATCACTATCCTGAGTATATTCATCAGAGAGACATGGCAGACGATAGGAAAAAGGACAACTCGAGCTAGGGGTAGGACATTTAGTCTTAACATACTTTTCTTTACAGTATATGGTCAATGATTCACGCAAATGGTTGTCGTTTAGACCCAATAAAATCCTTCTATGTGTCTAATATTGTGGATTAACATGAAGAATTCTTTAAAGTAGTTGACTGAAACGTAAATTAACAATGTTAATCTACTTCAGAATACTCATCGATCCTAGCTATCCAGTTTAACTTAACAACATTATCTATGTTTATGCTGAAACAAAAACGGTAGTTCTAATATTTTCTTTGTAGTAGCGCTGTTGTCATCTCCGTATTATAATGTAAATTTATATTAATACAATAGTTTGTAAACAGTAGCGGGAAAAACAATTTTATTTATCATGTGTTTTCTGGAGAAAATTTTGGATTAGAAAAAATAAGAAAATTAAGTTACATTTTTGGAAATTTTCGGTTTTATGAAAAAACGGACGATATCCTAAAAAACAATTGCAGTCTTAAAAACCGACACGTCTCTGTGCATGGAAATGATAAGGAACAAGAACTCTAGCCATGACACAACCAGGTGTCAAGTACGCGTACTAGCAAACGCGGTAAAGGATTGATAAATAAGATCATAACTGCAGTTGCTCGATGTAGGCTCTACGAAAGCCTGAGAGCATTTTTATCGCATCAAAAAAAAAAGGTTCTTATGGCATAGGCCTCATCGAAATTGGAAATATACGGTTCTTCTATATGTAAAATAAGGAACGTGCTTTGTTCGTTTCTTGCACTGTTTGCAGGTCTCATTGACACGTGACGATCCGCGATTGGTTCTCATTTTTATTTTTGTTTTTTTTTAAATCAGACAAAAAAAAATTTAAGAAATCCTTAATGAGTTTCAGGGATAACGACGCTGTCTTCGTTTAAATTTTCATTTATTTATAAAGACAGTCATATTGGGATCGACAATGTATGTACCATCGATTGATTGAAGTTACTAATCTTAAGATTGTTGATAGATCATTGTGACCAGTCTAGGGAATTCTTTTATATACCCGTATAAATCATTTATTAAGAGTTGACAAAAAATTATTTATTAAGATTGGACTTTAGATGTATTAGATCATTTTTCACTTACCTCTTTATATTTTCTTCTTTTCCCCAAACATACTCATTCGTTTTAACTTCATCACACACACATATATGTACGTATATAGTTTTAAAAAGTAAAAAATGATGAAAAGTTGGAAACCATAACATGGTGTAAGAGACAGACAAAACATACAAAGAAAACATGATTCTGACTCAATAGTACATTAGACATCACTAGTCAAAAATCACCATCCCCATTTAATGACATCTTCTAGTTTTTCTTTTACTCCCAATTTTCGGCAAACAAAATATATTATTATTATTATTATTATTATTATTATTATTATTATTATTATTATTATTTTTATTAATACAAAGAAGATATTAAAGCGAAAGACAACATTGACTATTTAATGTCTGCCTATCACAGCTTCAGTCCTGCTGCTTGTTTGTCACATGCGATTGCGGATTGCCTGGCTCATGATATCACCACACAGTGTCTTTGATCAGTAACTTCCAAACGAGAAGTTTGTAGCCAAAAAGGTTCCGAAATTACAAAAAGTTTATGTCGTCTAAGAGGAAAATAATGAAGATATGTTAAGTTGCTTAAAGAAAATGTTTAACATTCACTACAAGAAAACACACCGAATTCCGACGGAGGTTCCGACGGACACCAAGATCGTCGGATATTTGTGACGAAATACTGACAAATTTCCGACCAAATCCAAAAAAACTAAGTCGTCGGAATTCCGTCGGCCATTTCCGACGGAATTCCGACGAAATAGGGTTCGTTGGAATTTTTCGACGACTTTTCGACGACATTCCGATAAAAAATGTAACCGTTGTAGTCGTCGGAATTCCGTTGGAAAATACCGACGAATTTCCGACGACATTCCGATTTACAGGAATGTCGTCGGAATTCCGTCAGTATTATCCGACGGAATTCCGACGAACCATGTGACCGTTGCCGACAAATATATATGACCGTTGTATAGCCGTTTGAGATTGGACAATACCGACGGAATTCCGACGGACTGCTTTACATCCGTCGGAA
>NC_027756.1:50237419-50254793 GCF_000695525.1 Brassica oleracea var. oleracea | reverse complement strand
ACCGAGGAACACTCTACGTCGGAAGTGTCCGAGGAACGTTCTCCGTCGGTACGTAGTTTTTCCGATGAACTCTGGTCTCGTGTATCTGCATCGTAATATCGTCGGAAGTTCGTCAGAATGACGTTTCTTGGTATTCGTCAGAAAGTCGTCGAAAGTTCTGACGAAATTCCGACGAAATTTTTTTTTCCGACGAAACGATACCGACGGACGGGTTCGTCGGAAATTCGTCGGAATTGGTCAATTCCGACGAATTTCCGACGATTTCGGCCATCAGAATCCCCCTGTTTTCTTGTAGTGATTACACTAAATTTGCATGTCTTGAAATTTCATTGTGTGTGCTTGGGAAATCGAACAGGAAGAAAATTTTAACCTGAGATAAACTTTATGGAATCTTAGTTTTAAGGGTTGTGTCTAATCCTCGTGTACAGTCACAGATGATCGGTTTAAATTGCTTGTGACTTGGATATTAGTTATTTTGAACTATAAAAATGATTGAACCAACTAACATCAAATAAATAAATCATTTTATTTCTTTCAAAAAAATATCATTTTGTATAGATATTAAGGCAAGAGAATTTAAAGTTGATTTACAATTTTTTTGTTCTGCCCATTTAAACCTTTTATTAGTTAACTTGATGCCAACCTGGTACAGTATATACGAACTACTCTACAATCTTTATTTAAAAAGTTTTAATTAATTACTAGATCTCGATCCGTGCAACCGCGCGAATTTTTGTTTTCATTTATTTTTATATAAACATTATGTTTTCAATTCTAAATTGATATATATTATAATATATATGTGTCTATCAATTTTAAAAAATAATAATTTAACGGTATATTTTTCATTGAATAGATTGTTTCAAACTTTCACATGTATTTGTATCTTCGTCTATATATATATATTTTCGGATTATTATTTTATTATTAAAATCGTAACTATATATATAAAGATTAGTAAAATATTGTTTTATTGTCATATTCAAAAATATTGTAACATTTCACAAATTTAGAAAGTTTTTAAAAAATTAAACTTTTCGCTTCATAGATTTATATTATCGAGTAAATAATTAAACATTTAGTTTTTGTTTAATTTTTAAAATAAACTATATAGTTTAAAAAAAATTTCATTGGTTTAAGATAGTAAAGATTAATCATTGTTAGATAATATGATTTTTGTTATTTAAAAAAAAATCTTTATAATTTTAAAAGTTAACATCGACAAATATTTAAATATTTAGCGTATAGAGGTATAATATTACAACATTAAATTATATCTATTTAATTTATACTATCTATAAATCAATGAATCATCTATTGTTTAAACTCAATTATTGATAACCCAATAAAAATTTCTGGTAGATCCAAACTTTAAATGATAAGATTAGATATTAAATGTAACATGACTTTCTAGGAATATGACCATTGGATCTCTTTTAAAAAAAATCACACATGAATCATGGTTGTGATTTCTATTTTAATATATAAGATTGGTGCAATAACTCTACCCATGTGACTTGCCAAACCCTCAATTG
The DNA here is from genome assembly GCF_000695525.1 of Brassica oleracea var. oleracea. NCBI lineage: Eukaryota > Viridiplantae > Streptophyta > Magnoliopsida > Brassicales > Brassicaceae > Brassica > Brassica oleracea. The sequence continues at coordinate 50,253,258 of NC_027756.1, read as the reverse complement.
GCTAAAACGTTTGAAAAACCCGGTTATACCAAACAGAATGAAGAATCATATGAAACATATCATACCGAACCGGTTCACCATCATGCCACATGAAATGCTTTTGAACCTTCAACACCCTTTTATGCATCTCAACGTATCTCCTCAATGGGATCGATATCAGAATCTTCCTCAGATTAGGAATCTCCTTCTCTGACACAAACACAGCAAAAGATTCCCAATCCAAAACCTCAAGAAACGGCGGAACAAAGTTATCAGAGATGATAACCGGAACGCAACCGTACAAAACCGACTCCACCACCCTTGGGCTATTCACCTCGTACCCTTTAGCGCAAACGCAGAATCTGCTTTGTTTCATGAACCGGATGTACGATTTGTGGTTGATCCGGTTGAAGATCTTCATATCCGGTTCAGGACTTGAAGACCAATGGTTAAGCAAAATGGGTCTGACATAACCGTGCATGTTACCTGCGAAGAAAGCGAGGATGGTTCGCTTAGAAGGACGGTTACCTCCAACGTTCCCGTTTGGGTTTTGCGCCGCAGAGATTTTTGTTTCTGGCAAAGAGACGTCTTTCCCGACCACGAAGTCTATTCCGACATCGGCGTTACATAGTGATCTGATACAGTTCATGTATGGTCCTCTAGTCTCAGCTGGAGCCTACAACAAATACTAACGTACCATTAGTAAACCAAATCATAATGAATGAATCATCATATCAGTTAAAAGCATTTCAACTCATTTCTATTGATTTTAAACAAAAAAATCGTTTCTATTGTTATATCTATTCAAATTTGAACATTTCCAACTCATTTCTATATTTTATATCTATACAAATCAACTTTTATTTCTTTTTAAAATAAAGTTATTATTTACTCTATATTTATGAGAAGAAATAACAATTCTTTATTTTTATTAACCATATTTAAAAAAAAAATACTATTATAAAAGAATACATTGGTGGGCTATTATAGAATTCCTCTAAAATAAAATAGAAAATAGAAAATGCATTGGAAATTATCTAACTCCCCGTTTTAAGCTTAAATCACATACCCAATCATGGCAAGCGGTGAAGAAATGATCGGAGCCACGGGTTCTATTCCAGAAAGGGTAACTGGAAACGATAAGATCAATGTAGTCTCTGAGATATTTAACAAGATTCCTACGGCTGTGAGAATCACGAACGTAGAGTTTCTGTTGAAGAATTCTTGAACTGAAAGCCAAGTAGAATAGATGAGCTTTGGTGGGATCTTTTGTCAGGAATCTATGGCTAGTCTCCATTAGTTTCATAAACCATCCTTCTGATGCGTAAACTCCTTCCATTATTGCCTCAGGCTGATGAAAGATTGGCCTGTCCCCATCTGAGTAGATATACACTTTCAAAGTCTGCTCCATTAGCTCGTAGCTCCTGCGCTAGATATTAACCATTTACGATTCAATTGTTTCAAACGTTAATTGTAAGGTTGTGGTAAACATGTAAAATTAATGTAGGCACAATAATTTATTAACTTATAAACATTTGAATATAAGAATTAAGACTTTGCTAATTACTACCCTTATATATGTATTGTTTAGATTGGTTAATATGTTAAACCTTTTGAAGATGGATAGGTTGTGGTAGAGAGGTGCGTAAAGAGTATCATCCTTCTTGACCAAAGCCGCGTTCTTGATCTTGTTTCTTGCATCTCTAAGCTCTTTGTCCACATTTGATCCCCAACGAGGTGCCTATGAACATGAACAAACAAAAAGTGGATCAAAGAGATGATGAGTGGCATGGTCACAAAGAATTGGAACTTAATTATGGTAAAGTTACTTGCATACAAGTGAATTATTAGGACCACTATGCCGCTTCACTAGCATATTGTTCATTTGGGTAATTGATATGACAACCAACGGTGGTTTTTTTGTGCTACTCTCATGTTTCTTGGGTTGAAGAGGGTGATGAGGACTTGCGGTTTCATTGCCTCTACTTTGTCCATAAGCTTTAGGAGAGTTATTCACAAACTTGTGCTCATAACTCTTCAGAACCTCCGTAGTGCTATTACCCGGTCTAAACTCAGAGGTTGCTTCTTGAGGTGCAAGAAACATTTCGTTTTCATCACTTTTAGTGATATTATTGGATTCTATGAATCCAGGAACGGTGCCGTTTCCAAGGGTGCCAGTAGATATTGGAGTGAGCTCAAAGTACTGAAGACCTAGAATGAAGGCGACGACCAGAGTCATGAGAAGAAGAACTCTACATGTTTCTGCTTGGCCTAGAAACCGAAAACCTCGAATTTGATCCATCGCAACCTGATAAGTAGACTAGCTTAGATTTCTATAACTCAACTGTTATCTTCTTCCTGAAAAACAGAGAAGAGGATCTGTTTTGTTCAATCAACCCATCAAATTCCAAAACTAGAGACACCAACTATAAGTGATACGAACTCTAGAAGATGACTGGTTCGAAAACAGAGTTTGACAACTTACATGCAGAAACAGATGCGAGCCTGAAGCGTTGGGTCAGATCTTACCGTTTCTTTGAGGTTTCTCGGAGTGATTATCCTTAAAATAATCAGACAAATAATTAAGAAGCAAAGAGACAAGACAAGGCAATCGATGGCTTTTAATTTTGTTCAATCAAAAGTCTTGACTAATTAAGTATTGGAGAAAACACTGTGTTTTGAATTGATAAGCCAACAAGGTATGATAAAGACTTCTCTAATATTTTAAAAATACGCCGGTCTTTCCTACTATATTTCATGGACTTAGTAACTTACACAACCCAAGAAATACAATAATGACCGTATTATATAAAATTGAAGGCGTTATTTATGATATGGCTTTCGGTGTCAGCGTTTGCGTCCCGCACTCTCCTCTTGAACGTTATCCAAGCATCGGAAGTTGCGAAATTCACGTGATCCAAACATAAGAAAATCGTTTTCATTATAAAGATAAAAAAAATACTTATGTTACTTGTGGTTTACTTCTTTTTAGGGTGCAAACTTGTGGTTTACTGAAGAGCAAAATTTATGAAGAATATCACGGAGATACTTCTAAAACATAATCAAACTGAAATAACAAAGCTAATTGCTAAACCAGCACGACACTTTAATCAAATTAATATATACCCACAATTTTGTTTTGTGTTAAGTGAATCTTGTTTACATGAATTTGACAATTAACACATGACATAACAATTAATCTTTCAACTTCCTCAACATGACCGTTGACTCGTGCCAACCCCATCCTCATCCTCCTCGTTAACATAAGGAGCAAGATTCAAGTAACAATTACCGTGGTAGTTGATCTCGTTACTACCACCAACATTAGGAGTCCTGCTAGAACCACTGCCTCGCCGCCACCGTGAACGGCATACTACGCAGATTGCCGGTCTCCGTCCCCGACTCGCCCTCCACTTCAGCATGCATTCGTCATGCACTTTGTTCTTGCAAACCCTGCACTTCACCACCGCTCTCTCGCTCTCCTCGCCTCCAACATGTTCACCGTTTACGCTTTTAGTGACGTTAATGTCGTCTAGACATATCGGACATGTAGCAGCTTCGTCTTCCACCTCGTTTTCCTAAATCCCAATAAATAATCTATGGATGTCAGATATTAGCACATATAAAGATGGTATAACAATCTAAATTATACAAAATCTTTGATGATAACTTGATAAGTTTTCAAGAACAATATAACCATTATACATCGTAAGTCGTAACCCTAGCTAGTTCCAATAATATTCCCCCGTTTGTCACATTATCCGTGAATTTTTGATACTTTCATTTTCACAAAACAAAAAAATAAGGAAGAAAAAGAAAGTACCGGTGCAGGGGTGGAAGAGGAGTTAGTGTTTCCGTAATGAGAATTGACGGTGGAGAAAAGCTGGAGAAACCGTTGCTGGAGGTGGAAGCTAGCGAGGCAGTCAGGTCGTGTGGGAGCGGAGACGAGACGATAAAGAAGACATGGCCGGAGTTTCCGCTGCCGGAGACACTTGTCGTCGAGTGGAATGCCAAGAACTCGGATTAAGACAAACAAGATGTGTTTACACGGCTTCTTACGGTCGGGACAAGTACAAGTCGGCGTGGCCGTTAGCGTCACGGTGTAGACGTTACACGTGGCACCTAGGACGTGGAAAGTAGCGTCGTTTGGACGGCTGAGTAAACGGAGCCTGTGACGGAGAGCTCGAATGATCCGATCTTCCACCGGTTGATGAGCCAAGAGATGACGTTGGTCTCGGTTACTGACGTAGGGAGATATTTGATCGGAGTCATTGGACCCGACAGATTCCATTAGTTTTGTAAGAAATCCGTTACGGCAGTTGGAGTTTTATGTGACGTTTAGGTTATAGGTGCGGTTACTTATACACGTCATGTGGAGATTCTTTGTATGAAAGGATGACACACGTGTGGAATAACGGCGACGTGTGGGAGATATCAAAGACGGCGTTAGACGGAAGGCAAGGTTTTGATCTAGTTCGGTTTAACGTAGCCTGTTGTACCAAATTAATTAATCTAAGAAAGCTAAATTACACGCCGTGTGGTTTTCTGGATGTAGTGTTACACAGCAAGCCGTTCATTTCATTGACTTTTGGTTTCAAGCGACGTCGTTTTGGGTTAAACCTCTTCAAAACCCCTCTTCTTAACCTAGAAATCAAAATCAAACTCGTGCTCCTTATCGGCAACAATGGCTTCTCGATGTCGATCGCTATCCCAACCGGCGCTCTCTGCGTTTAGATCTGCAATGAACAAGCCCTCTCTCCGACCCAAATCAGCTTCGTCATTTCTCGGCGTCCCTCCGTCGCCTGGACTTGGAAGGTTGACAATCTTATCTTAAATTTTCCGCCTTTCACTATCCCTGATTGATTCATTTTCAGAAATTTGAATTCGTGTAGTTCTGATTTGTGGGTTTTCTTCAATTTTGTTTTTTTGGCTTTGACAGGCCGATTGCTCAGCTAGGTTCGCTTCAGTCGCTGCTTCCATTGTACAGTGCCGTGGCTTCTGCTAGACTGACTTCGTGCCTCGGTATCGATTCGATGAATTCAAGGTCGTTGTCTCAGGGTATGCTCTGCTGTGCGAACCCAGGAGTTTGATATTCTCCATAATCTTGTGTTTAGTTGTAAGCAACTTTTATTTTTTACTCTTTGACCTTTGCATATCTTCGAATTTACATCTTGTCTACTCTCAGTAGTATATTAGAGCTTTGCTACTCCGTCGATCTTCCCAATGAACCACCAGAGTCTGTAGCAGTTTATAACCGAATGACATTGGAAATTGCATTAGTTGGATAGCTCTGTGCAACTTTGACACCCATATTTGTGTAACTGTTTATTGAATTTGAACTTAGAGCATTATCACAGATGTCGCTTCCTGTTCCTTTAACAAGCGATTCCAGAGTTTTAGTTCTTTTGTTAGGAATTACTGTTGTTGCAGAGACGTAGATTATTTGGTCCCACCATTCGAAAGAAATATTTTGGCATAAGAATGAAAGATGTCATTGTTGGTGCTGTCCTATCTTCGTATTTCTTCTTTTGAACTTCTTGTAGCATTAGATTGAAAACAACTGTAACAAAAATGTTTTTGATGGCGCCATGTGCTAATGTATTATGGTGTTTAATTTTTGCAGAGCTTGGCCTAAGCGTTCCTCGATAAAGAGACCAAGACCTCAGAGATAGGCTTCCTTTGAGATCAGATTCTCCGCAGTTTTTGCTTTGCTGGTCTAACTCAGTCAGTCAGATCAGTTTCTGTTTTTTCGGGAGTGATAAACAGTCTCCTATCTTTTCATTTAACTAACAATTTCTTTTTGGAATATGTACCTTTATTCATAATGATAGAATGTTAGATTGTCTTGTGTCCATTGGTGCTCCTGGATTGATATATCAAAATACGATTACATGAAGTGTAAATGTTTGAGCCAACACATGAAAATGCCCAAAATTATGTGAGCAGTAGATAAATGCCTTGCCGTTTTTTAATCATAGTAGATTATGCGAAACAACGTGACGTCTGCTGTATTTTCGAACAAACCGTTACTTACCTTCACACTCGGGAGCTAATTTGCAGCTCTTCGACGCGGAGATTCACCGGAGCGAATAGCGATCGAAGATGGAGAAGAAGCGTGAAGGAGTAATCGAAGGAACGAGTCGGATCGTATCAGATCCTTACTATTTCCTCCATCTCATGGCCTTCTTCTCTTACCTTCCGATTCGCAGCTCAACCGCACAATACACTTCTCATCGACTCTTCGACAGAGAACTCCAAGCATTTCTAGCGTTCCTCATGTTCTCCGCTATCAAGGTTCGTCTTATCATTCATATCAATCGAATTTGCATAGATGATCATACTTGCTTCATCGGTTGCTCTAAATCCGTTGTAGATGGTTAGGGAGGAAACATGGGAGGCCTTCGTCGCCGATAGCTTACTCTATGCTAAGGTTACTCTTACTGATCCCAGATTCAGATCGAAATTGATTGTTCAATCTTCTGATAGACATTATCTTGCTCCAGATCTTTCTCATAGCTGTTACGTTGGTTATGGATTATCGAGTGGCGATCTGGTTTAGTCTCATATTTTCAGGTATGAAGAAAACAATCTTTTGAGCTCAATTTCTGAGAATCTGATATGTATGTAGGAGATGCAGATTTGAATGTTGATATCTGAATGTTTCGTTGTGCAGTTATATATCTTTTAGCTCAACAACCACCATTTAGCAGATTAGGTATGTTGAGTATTCGAGTTATTGCTCTGTGTTAAGGAATCAGAAGTTGCATTCTTGTAAGATGCATAAACGTTTTGCAGGAACTGCGAAGAAGCTAACACCTATGCAGTTGGAGGATTTGCTATCTGATGGGACCACAACTAAATACTGGTTGGTACGTGGCTACTGGCTCTATCTTCTACTATATAGGTGTTGTGGCTGTTGCCAAATTGGTGAAGTTGTTAAATTTTTAGATGATAAGTTGAAAAACTAAGAGTAGTTATTGAGTAATTCAAATAATGTTCTTGCATAGAGCTTACAGATAAGTTCTAATATAGCATGGTGTCTATAACGCGCGAGATAGTACATATAGTTTACCCTTGTTAACAAAACTGAGCTGCAACATCTTAATCAGTAAAGAAAAATATGAAAACTGAAAATTTTGACTCAAAAGGGTGTTGCGATGATGTGCTTTTTACAACTTTGCAGATAGAATTCTATGCGTGTAGTTCATCCAATGTTCGTTCAAGCCGCTGCTTTCCCGAGCTCTCCATCACGTAAGCTTTGTGTAAGAAAGCATATCCTATCTCACTGTTCGTCTTAAGATTCACACATTTCTTCCGTTCTTCAGGTACTCAAATAATCTTTTGTCTTTTGGAACCATCGATCTTGGACTTTTCCCTAATACTGCAGCAAAGTTTGGAATATCTGTCGCCGGTAATTGTCCTTCACGAACTCATTCATTTGCACGATCTCAAAATCACATTTAGTCTCTGTTGTGCAAGACACTGATGTGTTGTGTTACGTATATAGGTGGAATGTCTCAGCTTCCTACGTACATATTGTTTGAAAAGGGTGTAGAAGTTTCTCGGTTCCCAGACTTTTATGTTGACGCTACACTGTCTTTACCCATAACCAAGGTTACATGCTTCTTTACGTATATAGAGCCGGGTTTTTATAAATAGTTGCGTTGCTTCTCTTAAGCCTTATATTTTGATGAAAATCCTTTAAGTACCCCGGCTGTGTTTTTGATGAAACTTCTGTGATTTTGGAGATGCTGATGGTGATTCTCTTATTGTTGATGTTGCAGAAACTTCTGTGTCAACATTTTGAGCTTGATCGGCTTCTGCTTGACTACATCAACGGATCATAGCCAGGAAAATATTATGTTCGATGACAACTCGTGGGAGAGCCTATAACATGCAAACATTTTTTTTTTTTTGGCAAACATCTTCTTCTCGCACATTCATTTTTTCTATCTTCTTATTGTTGGCATTTTAGTGAGGCTTTGCCTGAGGAAACCAAACCACAGATACTACTTTTGTGTTATAGAGAAACTAGACTCAGTAAGGAATTTCTTAAATCTAATGTATATTTAAAACAAAATTTATTAAATATTATATATTTTACTATTTTCTTACTAATATTTAATATAGATTTGATATATATTAAATCAATTTGCATAAAACTAATAAAAATTGTATAATTTTCAAAAATTTAGCCTAAACAATATTTTTAAAATTTGTAGATATATAAGAAACTAATGATTTTACGGTTAAATATTTAATTTTTTTTTTAATTGTAGAAATTTTTGAAAGTTTTAGTAATACAAATTGTATAATTGTACAAAAATAATAACATTTCGAAATTTGAAAGAGAAAAAGACAAAAATAGCACTAAATCAAGTTTTTTTTCCCAAACTAGCACTCAAGGTCAAAAGTCACAAAAATAGCACTTAATGTTTTATCAAAAGTCACAAACTTAGGGTTTAGAGTTAAAGGGTGGGGTTTAGGATTTAGGGTTTAGGGTTTAGAGTTTAGGGTTTAGGGTTTAGAGTTTAAAGTTTAGGGTTTAGGGTTTAGAGTTTAAAGTTTAGGGTTTAGGGTTTAGAGTTTAAAGTTTAGGGTTTAGGGTTTAGAGTTTAAAGTTTAGGGTTTAGGGTTTAGAGTTTAAAGTTTAGGGTTTAGGGTTTAGAGTTTAAAGTTTAGGGTTTAGGGTTTAGAGTTTAAAGTTTAGGGTTTAGGGTTTAGAGTTTAAAGTTTAGGGTTTAGGGTTTAGAGTTTAAAGTTTAGGGTTTAGGGTTTAGAGTTGAGAAATGAGGTTTTGGAGATAAGATTTCAAATTTTGACAAATAAAAAAATTAAAATTTTCAAAAGATAAACTTAGAAATGTGCTATTTTGGTCATTTTAGTTTTTGAGTGCTATTTTTGTGATATAAACTTAGAAAGGTGCTATTTTGGAGATTTGCCCAATTTGAAATGTTATATATGAATATATTTATTTTATAGATGATGTATGAGTTATTACCATATTTAAAAAAAGTTTACCAAAAAGAAATATCAATATTAAATGTAATATATGAATTATTACCATATTCTAATAAGTTTGCCAAAAATATAAATCAACATTAAATGAAATTATCCATGTCATATTTTTCCGGAAGCCATCTCATCAATTTCAGTAGTCATGTCATATTTGTTTTGTGAAATTGATTGTATAGATGACACGTGGCAAAATTACTTCGCAAATATAGTCTAGGTGCAAGAAGATTATGTTAAAAGTTGTATGGGGCTCAAATTTCGAAGAAGAATTCTTGATGTTGATGGTGATGAAATCTCAGTAATTCTTGACTTTGTCGTGGCTTTCGTTGTCATGACTTTTAGTGGCAAGGCTTGTTGCGGGAGTCATCCGTCTCTCTTTTCTGTTGTTTTCATGTGCTAAGTACAACCAATTATGCTTCCTATGTGCATGTGTGGTCTAAAATTAACACCAAATAAGATATAAAGAAAAACTACACCAAAAAAGTCGACAGAAAATCAAACATAACATTTTTAGAAGTGTAAGTATACACTTCATATATCGATTCAACTGCATTAAAATTATTAAGATATTCATATTAAATGTTATTTATCATTTATGGAAAAAGTAGATTTGTAGCAAATATAATGAATCATCATCTTCTGGAAGGAAATAAAAATAGATAATAACTATATTTAAAATACTTAAATATATCCTTTCTTTTGCCCAAAAAAAAAAATATCCTTTCTAAACATTACAAATAATATTCTAGATATGAATTTGTGATGGCCCGTGCGGTATCATATCTTCTGAATATCGTGTTTATCATATCTCTATTTTGCTAAAACAGGTCCAAAACCCATTGGCAACGAAAGCAACAGCTAATATAGGTCAAAAAAGCATCGTTATCTTTAAAAGACGTGCGACTGTGAATTGCTGAACAAGAAAATGAAACACTTGGTAAAGATTTGATGCCTAGTGGCATAGACTATGCACAACCTGTTCACAGATTTCAATCCTTCCAAAATCTCAATTAAGCCATTAATTATTGATTGATTTACATTTGGCTCGTTTGTGACTTTCTCCTCTCAATCGTTTTATTTACGTACACTATACATAACATAAGAATATGTATATAATAATCAACTAATTAATAGGTTAACTAACTTACTATGCCAGGCATGCAAATTCTATTTAACGAGATAATGTGTATCATATCAAATTTAATTTTAAATATATACTTTCAGATTCTCAGAAATATAAATAAACAGCTTACCATAAAACGCGGGTAATCAATTTAATCAATAAATGTTGGAAACCGACCAATCTTCCTTCCATCCAACTCATCAACCGTTACTCACCGAACCCTCCCAGAAGCACCGTATCTTCAACCGTCCAAAGCTTTGACTTATCCCCATCAAACACATCAATCCATATCTCGCTACCTCAACAACCAATACAACACCGCCACGTAGCTTCCTCACACGATCCCGCGCCGCACCCGATTAATAAAAACTTTGTCGTCTACCGATGCATTGAAATATTCACCACTATAAATGGGAGTCCCACCATTTGTCTTAAATTTTTCTGACATTAAAACTCTGTACACACGCTTTCTCCTTCTCTGTCCATCATCTTCCCATTTTTATTTCTCCGATTATTATTTTTTAATTTAACCGGCGATGGCGTCAACGTCGGCCGAGATCGAGCAATTGACTTCCGGCGCGAGCAATCGGATAATCCCGATACTGAAAACGCTTCGCAAGTGCTTCATCTTCGTCCTCTCCCTCTTCCTTTCTCTCCTCCTCCTTCTCCGTCCCCGCCGCCGCGTTTTGCCTCTTCCGTCGCCGGAGGAGGAGGCGAGTCCCGCTGCTCCTTCGAGGCGATGGAGGCGGAAGATGGCGTGGAAGCTGGAGGAAGAAGACACGGCTAGGCGCCGTTCGTTGGCGGAAGGCGTTGAGATCGGCGAAATCGATTCTCGTTGGAGTAGTTTCTTGTTCTACGGTCGCCGTGGTAACGCTCTGTTCTCTCGGTCGTGGTTGCCTCTTTCCGGTGAGCTTAGGTATAAGCCTTTCGAGCCCCTTGCATGCTTTGCTTGCACGTTTAGGTCAAAACTCACCTTGGGATCTTGAATTTTGTATATGTATGTTTCAGGGGGATTTTGATTATTATCCATGGATTGAATGAACACAGGTGAAAATGAAATTCAATTATCTTTGTTTCAGACATATGTTTTGTTCTTTGTCTTTATAAAATTGGGTTAATCTCTCGTTTTGTTTCCAGTGGGAGATATTCTCAATTCGCTAAGCAGCTGAACGCGAGTAACTTTGGTGTATACGCTATGGATTGGATTGGTATGCACACAAGCTTGCCTTGTTCTCTTTTTTTTTAGTTTCTATTTTTTTGTTCTGAAACTGTGAGTCTGAACAGGTTTTGGTCTAATAACGTTGTAATTAGGTCACGGTGGGAGTGATGGTTTACATGGCTATGTTCCTTCTCTTGATTACGTTGTTTCAGACACCGTAAGTTCGCAATCTTACAAACATTTCTTGTTTTTTTTTTTTTGCATTTTGGAGATGAAGCTATAGAAATGTTCCCTTTGAGGTTTGCTGTTGTGTTGATGATTTGGATTATATAGGAAGCTTTCTTGGAGAAGATTAGGTCCGAGAATCCGGGCGTCCCATGTTTCCTCTTTGGTCACTCTACCGGTGGAGCTGTGGTCTTGAAGGTACCTAAACTTCGTACCTTTAAAGCTCTCTCTCTCTTCAAGATTTTTACAGTGTCATGATTTATTGTCTTGCTTGTCTTATAGGCGGCTTCATCTCCCTCTATTGAAGATATGTTAGCTGGTATTGTCCTAACATCGCCTGCACTTCGTGTCAAACCCGCTCATCCTATTGTCGGGGTAAGTCAAAGTTAGATGCTTTCTCATTCTCTGTTGGAAAATTTACTAACTGATATGTGTCTTTGTAGGCGATAGCTCCAATCTTCTCGTTGGTGGCTCCAAGGTTCCAATTCAAAGGAGCAAACAAGAGAGGCATTCCCGTGTCAAGAGACCCTGAAGCTCTCTTAGCCAAGTACTCTGATCCGTTAGTCTACACCGGTCCAATAAGAGTCCGAACAGGCCATGAGATTCTCCGCATAACAGCTTACTTGACCCGGAACTTCAAATCCATTACAGTTCCGTTCTTTGTCCTCCACGGCACAGAGGACAAAGTAACTGATCCACTGGCGTCGCAAGACTTGTATAACCAGGCCCCATCAGTGTTTAAAGACATCAAACTCTATGAAGGTTTCTTACACGACCTTCTCTTTGAACCTGAGCGTGAGGAAGTTGGTCTTGATATCATAGATTGGATGATGAAGCGGCTCGATGATGTTAATGGATCAGTCGCTGGCCTTTGGTGAAAGATCAGAGGAGACATCAGATATGTCTTCTTGTTGTTTAGATAGTTGTGATACAAATGGTGTGATTGTAAAATCAGAAACCAAAGTGCAGGAGATACATATATTATCTATGAATTGTTTCATTTTGTTGTTTGTGTTATAAATCATGGAGTGAATTGCCATTAACTAGGTCCGGCCCAAGATCGGCCCAATACCTAGAAGATGGAGAGATGGCCAAAGCCCTAGAGAGAGGAGAGAGAGAGAGAGCCGACTTCAGGAGAGTGAAAGAGGCGGCCACAAAGCTTGGAGAAAAGAAAACTTTTTCTTAATAGATGTAATCTTTCCATTATTATGTATTACTAGTTTTCTTAATCTTAGTGAGTTTAGGTTTTGCATACTTTCCATTTATCTTCATCTTGTAATCCTTATATAAATTAACTCTCTTGATCATTAATAACATAGAAATATTTAGTCTCTAAACTCTCTAACTACAACACGTTATCAGCACGATAGACTCCAAAACCCTGAGACAAAACCTAACATAAAATCCGTCACACATAAACCCTAAACCAGGCGTAACTTAAAATCGATCGATCTCTCGAACCCTGAGGAACCAGACGACGATCCACATATCATCTTGAAGCTCTTGACGAGACGAATCCAGCAGCGCAAACCGTTCGTCGATCCGATCTCAGACGCACCCTCACTCGCAGAAACAATACGCGGTGCCGTCTTGGTCTTTTGGAACCCTAATCCGACTACCTCAGCACACATCCGCGACCAGACGCCAAACCGTCCGAGACAGCTCGCGTCCGTTCTCCAACTCGCGACCCAATAGGAGCCAGCGTCCGTCCGCGTGCAAGATAGAGGTTCATCCGACTTTGGTGGTCCGGTTCAACCCTACAAAATAAAGGTAATTCAAAATCTGAAAACAAGAATCGAATCTGGTTGTTTTTGTAAAGATTGAAACCCTAAAATATAATCTCTAAAACTAAAAGCCATAGGTTAATAGATCAATCCCGTATGAGTAAATCGAAGCTATATAAGTTCGATCTAAACCCTAAAAACGAGATTGATACATCGATCAATTAAAATCAGAACCTTAAAGGTTTTGAATCTCAAATCAAATCCCCTTGATCAAAGATCAAAGTTTTCGAAATCCCCTAAAACCCTAATTTTGGAAAATCGGTTTTAATTTTGATTTGAAACTTGAGTGTTTGATTGATCGCCTAGAGCTATGATTAGGATTGTTTTAAAACTTGAATCTGAATCTTGTTTAAACTAAAACCCCGATCTCAAATTTTAAAATTCCTAAAGGCCTTGAAACCTTAAATCTCTCATTACTTAAAGCTTGAAAGATTGATTTAAAGAATTTACATATTGAATGAGAGTTAGGTTGCTAGATTATTTAATTCTAAAGCCTAATAGATATGCAACTAAGAAATAGGATTGAATGCATTTAGATCCCGTTTTGTATATGACTGTGTGGCCTAATACATTGTTCATACTTGCAGCCTTGTGCCCTTGATTGATTGAAAGCCGCGTGGCTTAGTGCACATCTAAGTGGCAGTATGGCCTAGTATCTGGATGGTCATATGACCAGGATTGCATCATGATCCGATCTTTAAAGATCGTTGTATCACTAATATGGCCGTATGGCCTAAGCATCACATTGCAAAGCCGTGTGGCTTAAGCATCATAAATAGACTTATGAAATCATATGCACTGATTATTTGAATTGGTTGCAAGAATTCTAAATCAAGAATTGATTGATAATATGATTTCAGATGCCGAGATTTGAACCCATAGATTATGCCATTCCAAATCTCTCTGGAGATAATTATCTAGAATGGGCAATGAACACTTCAGTTACCCTGAAATCAAGAGGACTCGGAAGGAGTATCATTTAGGGTGATTATGCAACTAGAAGTGAAAAGTTAAGAGCCATAACTATTATGCGCCATCATCTCACTGAGGAACTGATAAATCAGTATTTACATATCGAGAATCCTCGTGACCTTTGGACAGAATTAAAGTCCAGATACACAATGGTGTTATTACCAAAGGTCATACACGATTGGATGAGTCTCAGATACCAAGACTTTGAGTATGTGGATGAATATCACTTTGCTTTGTCCAAAGTCGTTTACAAACTGAGACTATGTGGTGAAGTGGTAACAGAGGAGGACTTACTGGAAAAGACCTTCCTCACAGCTGATCCAAGAGATCTATTGTTACAACATATCTATAGAGAAAAAGGTTTCACCACCTACAATGACCTGATCTCTTGCCTAACGGTGATTGAGAATAACAAGGTACTAAAGAGGAGCAGTGAGATGAGATACCCTGATACAAATAAGACTAATATAGATCAGGATGAATCCAAGGGAGCTGAGTCCAATATAACTCAAGGAGTGGCCGACATGTTTATTGACTAAGAGGGATCTCGACATTTTATTTTTAAGTCTATGATTTTGCGATTTGCTTTTAAACCTATTTGATGTTTCACGATTTTATATATATAATGGAATTGGTTTTGATTTCATTATATCTTGTCTGATCTTACTTGAACATGTGAATGATTCTATTGATAAATAATTGCCTAAAAGGCATAATACCAAGTAAGAAATCATGAAAGGGGTATAGTAAACCTAGTAAAGAAACTATGGCTAAGGCATTGCCTAAATGGCATTATACACACCCAATGAGATGTGACCCATTGAATTATAAATGATTTCCAAATAGAAACAATGGGCAAGAAGGAAACAAGTTCCTTCGGTTTTAAAGAAAAATAAACGCCTAAGACCTTATAAGAAAGTGGTCGAGACTATACCTAATGATCTCTCCTGATTTAAACTATGCTATAGATCAGTATAATGAGAGGCAAGAGCCGTGGTGACCATATTGAGATACACCACAAAATTATACACTATATGGCATGATAGGATTAGCCATCCTAGTCTAAAACTTGATGCAAAGATTGAAATTGAAAAGACACAAAGAGTTATCCCATAAAAGATCTCATGTTGTGTAACATGTACACAAGGGAAACTCATCAGGCTTTATTGTCCCAAGCATCACGAAATTATAGTATGTTCATGAGGGGGAGAGTTGATAAACCCATGATCAATACTCCTTATAGTGTGGTCATGAGGGGGAGAGAGGATAAACCCATGATCAATACTACAAGTTCGTGTACCGCTATGGTCTAAAGACCATGTTATAAATGGCTCGGCCATAAAGGCCATTACTCGGCCATAAAAGGCCATTCCTCGGCTGTAGAGGCCATGTTTTAAAACGGCCAAACTATTAGGCCATTACTCGGCCAAAGAGACCATGTTATGAACAGGTCAGCCGCAAGGGCCATAACCGGCCGGAGAGGCCATTACCTATAAAGGTTCGGCCATGAAAGCCATTATCTATAAGACTAAGATTCTAAAGTCTATAAGCTTGGAGACATTATGAATTTACATGTATAGAA
>NC_027756.1:50224582-50236214 GCF_000695525.1 Brassica oleracea var. oleracea | reverse complement strand
AGTCCATATACATTTGAAATCCCTTGTGTTTGTACTAAACCTAAAAGAGGTTAGTAGACTAATACATAATGTATCTGCAGGCGTCCGGTCCTTCGACTAAAGACGTCCAGCCCTTAAGCTAAAAGGCATCTGGCTTTCAGATAAAGGCGTCCGACCCTTTCTGCTAAAAGGCGTCCAAAGACCAACCATCAGGTTGCAATCCGACAATCAGATCCCTTAAGGATCCGGCATAGCAGAACGGTCTGCTGCTGTATAAACTCCACAAAGTTTTGTCGTAAGGATAAGAGGAGATGTTTAATCTATCCTTACCTGTCGGATATAGAGTATTGTAGTCCATAAGCTCGTGAAAGCCGAAGTCCATGACCTAATAATGTATACTTAGCGTGTGATATGATCCACATCAACTGAGGTCATGAGACAACATCATCATCATTAAGATAGGAATGCAAAGAATAATGAATACGGCATTACCTAAGGCAAAGAAATCGATGTCCACATCCATGAGAGTATTCGGCCGCATAGCCATAATAAGAGATTATAAACTCACAGTAATGATCATTGATCTTGAACACTCATGAGACAAGTAGTGGACACGTATGGACGAGGTCTATGACCTGAACATAGATCGACCAGATTGATACATGGTCGATGGTAATTATAATGGCCAAAGTAAAGAGTTTGACAGTAGACAAACACGTCTAGACCATGGACACATGCAAACACGATTTGCGAAGACCAAATAGTGATCTCTGAGGACAATATGGTTCATATTATTTAGCACACATGCTTTACCGGGACACTCGATGTCAAGAGACATGAGAAACGACCTAAGAGGTCGAAGTGGTCTAGATACGACTTAGTAATGAACTTGGCCGATTACTCCATTCCTACATATACAGGAAAGATCATGCACCAGACGCGTAGAATGTAGAAACCTACAGTGAGGTTCACATCAGGGGTAGTAGCGCGTGTTGTACTCTTTTTCCTTCATCATGGTTTTGTCCCACTGGGTTTTCCTGATAAAGTCTTAATGAGGCATCATGAAGCGTGCTACAAATCATGTATGGTTATGGCATCCAAGGGGGAGTGTTATAAATCATGGAGTGGGTTGCCATTAACCAATGAAAGTCCGTAACAATAGAAAAAAATATATAGCAAATGGCGTCGCGATTTAAAAATGTGTTTTTTTTATTACGCTTAATCTCATTCATTCCAATATAGAGTTCATGACCAAAATGGTCGTACATAGATGCATAAACCAAGTACTGCAAACATACACCAGTACAAAGAAGAGAACAAAAAAAAACAGTAGCTATCGATGCCAGTAGGCACCAAAGTAATAAACCTGATACCAGTAGGCACCAAAGGAATAACCCTTGAACCGTCAAGGTATAAAAACCAGCTGAAATGAGACCACCAGGGTAGAGACCTAAGAACTCCTCAAAAGGGTAATGCTTGCAAGAGTTAAAGACTCGAGGACAAATCAATCATGACAACTCAAACTTTAAAGTAAATGACTGGAGCCAAAATAAAACGACAAGAACGACTAGAGACTGAAAGCAAAACCCGATAAAGAGGAAACCAAACCGGCATGGTTGCAATAGATAACCGTTGAAGTAGAGCCTCTCCATATCCAAAGAAGATATGCTATTGGACTATGAATGGTCTCTTCGCGCGCCTCTGAAGCGACTCCACACCCGACAATGCCAAAAGATACACCACTTCTCCGGTGGCTAAACCACAGATATCAATGGGCCTTCCACACGCCTCTAATGTGACTACACACCATGAACATGACAATCGAAGCCCCACCAACAAGATCCTTCTAAGTACAACCGGAACCCATGAAAAACCACCACACCACACCACATACATTAGATCTAAAAAGATCAGCATAGGTGAAAACCGAAATGAGATTCTCTGAGATTTGAGTCTCTATTCCGGATCTGGATCCATATTTTCAGGAGAGAAGGCAAGAAGCCACACACCACGCACAAGATCACAACTGAAACGAACATAAATTATATCTCGTTCCAGCAACGTCGAAGAACATACCCCTAAGAAAAAATTAAACTTGAAAAAGATAAGGATAATAGGAGACCCTCTCAGGGTACCGGCGAGAAGCGCCGGACCGGAGAAGGCCTCAAATCTGAGGAAAAAATTGAAAAGGTAGGGAAGAGGAAGAAGTAGCCGCTCTAATTTAAAAATGTGTTTATCTACTAAATTTGTAGAACTGATAATCATTAATAACATATAAATATTCGGTCTCTAAACTCTCTAATTACAACAGTTTGCTTATTATTCGGGTCCCCTTATTATTCAGTAGCCAATTCTTGGTAGGAGGAGTTTAGGCAACGAAGTTTCTTCTGTTTCTAAAAAAGTCTAGTCTGTAGTTAGGATCTTTTGGGGTCAGCCTGAACAGTATTTTCATCTATTGGGCCTATTGGTTATGAATTATGATTAATATTTAAACTTGAGGTTTCTTACGTAGTTTGTTATGTAAAGTAAAATTTTTATAAACTAATATTTGATAAATTAATAACACGCTAAATTAATGTACACACTACATTTATAAAAAAAAATCAGTTATTTGGATTAGTTTAAAATATAATTCAATTGATAAAATAATAAAATAATATTTTTTTAGAAAATCTTATGTAAATATATAATCCTACTAAAATATTGTATTATTAGTTGCATATTCACAATGAATTTTATCTCTATTTTTCCTTAACATTTTAATACAGTTTGATAATTTAGTAAAATTATATCTAACACTACATTTAAAGTTTATAAAACAATATTTCGTATACACCAAATTGTATAAGAAAAAAATAAAAGTCAAATTTCAAAAAATTAAACTAATGTATATACGATAATATTAACTATTTTCTTAATTTACAATAAATATTCTAGAAACATAAAATTATAGAAAAAACAGTTTATAAACTAATAAGTCTATAGATTAATAAAATTTCATAGTTCCAACATTATTAATTTATGGAATTTTTACTCTATATCTATCCTCCAAAAGGATTAGAACTTTGAATTAGATTGTTTCTTCAACTATTTTATTTAAATAAATGTAAAATTATAATTGTGTTTCAAAAAAAGTTATAATAAAGTATAGAAAATAATACAAGTACAATAAGATGTAAAGCCAAATTTAGAGAATATTACAATAAAATCTGAAGAAAATTCTTCTGAACCATTGTGTTGTTCATTATGCTACATCTTGGTTATCACCTTTTTGAGAAAATTTCAAATTATTCTTCATAGTTTTCTTTGTTGTATAATATTTATCTAATGCTACAGAAGATCTATATGTATTTTTCAAAAAAGAATCCAATTTATTGATTCTCTAAAAAAAATAGTTAGTGAAACTATCAGTTTTTAACGATTTTAAAAAACATTGTAATAGAACAAAGAAATTGCATCTACCGTAAAGAATCACCAATAAACATGTTAAACTGCAATTTTTGAAAACGTTAAATATCTTTATGGCCACACAAACTTTTATACCTATGACAATAACACATCATGGTACTTCCATTACCATAGTGATTGTTTCCAAAGCAAAACAATTAAAATCAATTTCTTACCACTTAATTCTAAAGTTAACACAATTAGATTGAATTTATTGTCATCGATCATAGTCACAGAATCTATATTGGATATTGTAATAGCGGATTGAAAAGAGAAAATTTAACCGTCAACCCACCATAAATAAATTTTCTCTCGACAAGAGAGAAGTATAAAAGATAGAAAAAGATCGAGATACTGATAATAGTTTGATCCGACTAGAGTTTAATTGAAGATTTCTCCTTTTCGGTCTCCATTAACATTGCAAGGAGAAAGAACGTTTGTTAATTGGATTGTTATGAAAAGTGTATTAAAAATGAACTTGAATAACTAAACCAAAATATATTTCAGAAATTAATGTAATTCCTATTAAAACAATCTATAGATTAATATATTTTACTAAAAGAGTGAATTGGTTTTTTTTTTTTTTGAACACAAAAGAGTGAATTGGTTTAAACCCCAAAAAGAATAATGAAATTAACAAATTATCTATGATGTGACAAGTTATGTGTCTATCAACAAAAGCACCATGGTGTATGATTTAAAGTATTGATTTAATTAGAGAAAAAATTGTGTATACAAGATGCAATTTCACTTACTAAAAAGGTAAAATGCAATACATAAAAGTATATATTTTGATGTTGTTGCGTGTCAAAATGTAACATACACATTAAACATATACTAGACTTCGCGGATATTGGTTTTTACATTTTTATACATTGATATTTGTTTTTCATAATTAGTGTTATATATTTTAGATGGATCGTAATATAATTAATTATATTCAAAAGACCTGAACCAAATCGAGTAATATGGTTATTATTGGTACAAGTAACTGAATCCGTTTCGGCTATATTTGTTATTTAGATATTTTTAAGTTCATATACATCAGAACTGAATTCATCCTGACACAAAAGAATCCAACTCATACCCACACATAAATTTATAATATTCAAGCGGAACATGAAACAAAAGAAAAACAATACCCAAAAAACAACTCGTACCTAAATGGATAACCAATTTTCATGTCTAACTGATTTTATAAACTAATAAAAAAGACTCGTTCTATGTGTTTGGCTAAATTAAATGAAACATAAAGAATTTTTCATTTAGTAAAATAATTATATGGAGATTAAAATTAAGTGACAATATATGTAACACATTTTTATTATTTTTATTTAAGTTATTATTTTATTCACAAAACATGTCTTTGAATTATGTTTTGGCTACATAATTTTCCACCGATTGAAACTACAATAAAAAAAGTTTTAATAAAACAAACTAAACCGAACGTTTAACCATAAGCAAAACCCAATTATTGTACATTTTTTATTTTATAATTGGCACAAAGTTAATGTTGATTAACTAATAAATAAAAATATGCACTATTATTATGGTGATATGATTAATGATACGATGTATTTTTAAGGTAATATAATTAATGAAATAATTAAACTGAGAGAAATATAGAAAGAAAAAAATTATTGTAGTTATATTAATGAAATTACTAAAATACACTATACTTTTTGATACTAATTCATGTTTTCAAACTATACCAAAATGAACTTTTGTTTTAATAACATAGATATAGTTCTAATAACATAGATAGATGCATCTAAAACACATTACAAAAATAAATATGTATTTCCATTTATTATAAATAAGATCTCGATGGATTAATATTGTTTTATTTAAAAAGGTAATAATAAGATAAAATATTTATTTAAGTATATAAAAACACAATAAAAACAAAAAATCAAATTAAGAAAACTTAAGTGTGTGATTTGTATCTTTTGATAAAAAATATCCAAGTGAACCAATGTGTAATAAATACCTCGATGGACCCATATGGAAAATAGTTATCTGAAAACCAGGATGGAACATAGATTTATCATCCTTAACTTTTATAAATACCTAAACATAGGAGGTGTATCCAGCACCAAAAAAAAATATTAACAACCTTTCCGGAACTTTTATTTTAGTTCATGAATATCTTTGTCAAACTCGTTTTAGTCGTTTTCATAGTTTCCCTAGCTCAATCTAGGGAAATTGTAAGCAATGTGAAATCATCCAAGGTATGTGAAAAGAATAATTAGAAATACATATATATATATATATATTATATATATATATACTAACACCCGTTCAAAATTTAAAACTGATACTATGTGAATTATTTTCTGTATTGATTCCAAATATATTTTTCATAGCTAAACGAGAAGATTCTATACGACTGTGTGGATATATATAAACAACCTTCATTAAGCCATCCACTACTAAAAAACCATAAAATCCAGGTATTCATTCACATCAAATTATATTTTTCCACATATGTTCTTGAATTTTAAGCGGTACCTTTTTATTATTACTTTGGTATATACACTAATTATTACTTGTTTAGTTGACTTGAAAATGATGACTGACTATGTGAGTACAATCAATCCAATATTTTTTTGCTAACAATCCTTTTTATTTATAGGTTTGGTTTTATTTTACCCTACTCTCTTAAATTTACATTTATAAAGTAATTAAATAAAAAAATGATATTAACCGTCAAACACGTTTATTATAGCTTTATTGAATTTTAACTTTTTCAAATGGGATGTTTAAAAAATTGGATCAACAAACTAAATTATATTAATTTAAGTTTTTTTTTCAAGCAATATTGAATTGTTTGTTGTTTGGGAAAGTATACGGCAATATATAACACTACTTAATTTTCGCCTGATGCTATCATGTAATTTTATAATTTGGAGTAGATGGAGCCATCTTTTTCAAACTTAAAACCTAAAAAGCAAGTGAAGAATAAAACTGAAAACAGAATAAGAGTTGAGTGTCCAAATGGAACAGTACCTATATTGAAAAATACAAAAAAATATGTCGCAAATGCTCAATATTGGGCTGAGAGACACTTCAACCCGCTCACAGACGAAAGCCATGGGAAACATGTAAGTCTTATGAATTATTTGAGCTATAAATATGTACATCTTAAAAACGTGTATGATTTGAGTACGGTAATTTGAAGATTGCTGGAGTTAGAGAACAAGGTCGAGGTCCTTACCATGGTCTGGCAGCTTGGCTGAGTGTGCATGATTTAAACGTTAGTAGAGACCAAGCTTCATATGCAAACATATATGCTGGCAGTGTATTAAATAACAAAACTAATTTTATCGAAACCGGCTGGATGGTAAAATCTAGTTTAATTCAATATTTTATTTTAATCTTATATAAGTATATATATATTTATTTATATTTGTGCAATAGGTAAATCCAAGTTTATTTGGTGATGGACAAACATGGCGTTTTGGCTTTTGGAAGGTACATAATTAATATATAAAATACTCTCTGTTAAATTCTTAACAAAATAAAAACTACAAACAATATGATAAACCATGGTTAAGAGTGTTACTAAAAATTCAAAATGTTTAATAAAGAAAAAGGTATAGGTTTTCACATACATTGCAACAGTATGTAAGTGACTATTATGTTTATGTATATAATTAAATTGAAATTTATTAATAGTCACTTCTATTTTTAAAGTTGTTATATTAAAATGTTACGCGATATTTAAAAATGAGAACTAAAACGATATGATTTGTTTTTTCTCGTTCTTTAAATTAAAAATTGACTGTTTTACACAGAATTTCACTTTTTTTACAAATATTATTCATCTAGTATGGCTAAACAAACCATGATTACTATATATGCATAGTGAAATTTTACATGAAAAGGTTTTAAGCTATACTTTAAATATAAATAAATTTATTCTGACATATCTAAATACCGAATTAGTTATTCTTTCAATATATATTTTGACTTTTGTACTTTAGATGTATACTAGTTTCAATTATTATCTAAATTATACTAATATATAAGAACTAAATATTGAAAGGGTGCCGATGGAGCAGGATGTTATAATACAATATGCCCTGGTTTTATTCAAGTGTCACAAACTGACCTTTTGTCTGGCCCTATTCCTCATCCCCGAAAAGGAGACAGAGCTGTTTTTCCTAGTATTGTACAGGTGTTATTTATATTTTGCTAGTAACATTTTTCTTTGGAGTATTATAAATATAACTTTTATAATGTTTTATTATCTAATTAAGGATGAAGTATCAGGAAATTGGTGGACAACACATGTACGAAACTTTAGAAAAGATATAGCTATTGGTTATTGGCCAAAAGAACTATTTGATATAATAGGTCATAGTGTGGACATGGTTGGAGTTACGGGAGTTGTCCAAGCTTCTCCTTCGGGAATAAGCCCACCAATGGGTAATGGTCATCTACCAACTAAAAATGAAGATGAATCAGCGCGGGTTAAACACCTCTTAACTGTAAACTCTAAATTTAAGATCAAAGAACGTGACATAAATGAATTAGTTAAGTTATTAGACAGCAACAAATGTTACGGATTAAGAGATGGAAAGAAAAGATTTATCCTCATAGAATCTAATTTGTTCACATATGGTGGACCTGGAGGAACATCTTGTTGAAAATGATTATAAAATAATATAATCGGTTAATACAATAAAAATCTTGTTGAACATGATATTATAAAATAATATAATCAGTTAATATAATAAACAATTTAGATCTCATGTGTAATCTCTATTACTTTTTCCATTTCATTATAGGTTGACCAATGAATAAAACAGTATAATGCATTATTTGCTATTCCTAATTTTTTACTATTTATAAGGAATATGTTTTACTAGGAAAAGACTTGCGTAAAGCGCATGGTAAATTTATATGAAAATTATTTAAGAAATATCATATGGAAAAAAATTTTATATTATTGATCGAATTAATATATTTGCCCCTTAAACAATTTTTTAAATTTTTTTATTAATTACATAATTTGTTAACTAATGAACTGATCCTAGTTTTAAAAATTTTTTAGGTCAAAAAATAATTTATCGCATAAAAACCTAACGTTTAGGCCGAAGAATCTTATGCCTACTATTTGGTTACAATAAAACTATGCTAGCTCGATTTAATATCATGATTTAGCCATTTAAAAGTCAATTATGGTTATGAGAAGTTTACGTTCACGTGTCAATCCTATCTATCTTCGATATTTTTCTCCTTTTTGTGTCATTTTGGTTATTGTTCGATATAAATATTGATTTTTGAGTTTATTCTCGTTTCTTTTTTTTATTTTGGCCTGAGATTTAGAAAATGTTTTAAGATTCAAAGATATATACTTAGGTTAAGATCTGCGCACTGTGCAGAATAAATACTTATTTTATATTTTTTGCATATTATAAAATAATAATTATATATTAAATAACTAAGAAATTAGTTACTATTATGTAATAAATTGGCTTGCACATATAAATCAAATGACCTCTCTTGTTTATTCGTAATCATTTTAAAATAAATAAATTAAACTAATCAATCTTATATATCGTTGATATATAATTAAATTTAAACGATATGAAGTATATATATATATTAACATAAACACCTATTAAAATAAAATTATTTATTTATATGATTTTATTATCATTTTATCTTATTATAGAAAAAAAAAATTAAACATTGATCACAAAAGTTTATGTGAGACTTTTAACAGTTTTAGTAATTTATACTCGTTTTGAAAAATTCAAAATACAACATATACAAAAAAATCTAAAATTTTAATATATGATTAATGTAATTGTGTAATTTATTTTAATAGTAAAAAATTAAACAAAAATGATAGAAAGCATACAGATTATTAGCAAATCTTCGTTATGTGTCTTTGTAGGCGATAGCTCCAATCTTCTCGTTGGTGGCTCCAAGGTTCCAGTTCAAAGGAGCAAACAAGAGAGGCATTCCGGTCTCAAGAGACCCTGAAGCTCTCTTAGCCAAGTACTCTGACCCGTTAGTCTACACCGGTCCAATAAGAGTCCGAACAGGCCATGAGATTCTCCGAATAACAGGTTACTTGACCCGGAACTTCAAATCCATTACAGTTCCGTTCTTTGTCCTCCATGGTACAGAGGACAAAGTCACTGATCCACTAGCGTCACAAGATTTGTATAACCAGGCACCATCAGTGTTTAAAGACATCAAGCTCTATGAAGGTTTCTTACACGACCTTCTCTTTGAACCTGAGCGTGAGGAAGTTGGTCGCGATATCATAGATTGGATGATGAAGCGGCTCGATGATGTTATTGGATCATCCGCTGGCCTATGGTGAAAGATCAGAGGAGACATCAGATATGTCTTCTTGTTGTTTAGATAGTTGTGATACAAATGGTGTGATTGTAAAATCAGAACCAAAGTGTAGGAGATACATATATTATCTATGAATTGTTTCATTTTGTTGTTTGCTTATTCAGTAGCCAGTTCTTGGTAGCAACATTAGTCAACAAAGTCTATTTTTTAAATAGGATCGTTTGAGCCTATTTTGAACAACATTCATTAATTTGGTTTAACTGGAAATTATAAATTATGTAAATACTGACTTTCCGACCAAGTTCCCCCTTTAAGTATAAATCTACCAATGGATGATTTCACCGACGAAAATTTGAGTCAAGAGTTATAAAAATTACTCCCTCGATTTTGTTATAGATGACATTTCATAGATTTTTTTTTGTTTTAAATTACATAATGTTTTTAATTTTCAATGTAAAATTTATTGATTTTTTTATGCTATATAAATTTTTTATATTTTGGATATTGTTTTTATTAGTTGAATTATGATTAATTAGATAATTAATGATGTTTTTGTTTTAAAATGTATAATTAACTGTTTTATTAATATGTGTGCACAAATCAAAAACATTAAACAAAAAGAAATTGAGAAATTATATTACTTTTTAAAAAATTTATATTGTGGATGATTGGTGAGTTGATTATGTAGAAATTTATTGTCTGATTTAGTCGATAGATCTTTTAATATAAATTTGTATCTACTGTAGTTGTAAAAATTAAATACCTTTTTTAAAAGATATTTTACATCAATGTTTTTTATTTTACAAAACATGGCACCTACAACATTTTTTCTTGAATTTTGACTTAAAAACTAAATAAAACACAATTATTTTTTTATAGTTGTTGATAGAAACTAAAATTAAAGACACTTGCTACATATCAACCAATTGGCCCTATTTTATTTTAAAATCTGAGTAAAAGAAAAACAAGAGATTATTTTTATACTATTAAATATTAACTTTATTATAAAAATAGCTATTCATTTTAGTTGTTATTTAATCTAAGTATGGAAAGAAATTACAAGTTAAATAAAAATAATTATTATAGTAAAACTTAAATATAGTATATAAAACTAATATTATAGAAAAGTAAAAAAAAATGCTGTTAGGTAGCAAAATAAAAGGAAGAAAAAATTATCCTATGAAAAAATAAGTAAAACATAATAGCTTACTTGACCCGCGACTTCAAATCCATTATTGTGCCGTTCTTTGTCCTCCATGGCACAGAGGAGAAAGTCACTGATCCACTAGCGTCCCAAGATTTGTATAACCAGGCACCATCAGTGTTTAAAGACATCAAGCTCTATGAAGGATTTTTACGCGACCTTCTCTTTGAATCTGAAAAAGTTTCTTAAACTGCTTCAATCCACTTCTATTTCTTCTTCTATAATATAGATTTTTATTTTTTTTCTATTTAGATTTTTTCCAATGTATTTTGTTATATTTTCCTCAAATCACTACAAGAAAACGATTCCATAACAACGAAGATTTACGACGAAAATATTTCGTCGTAAATTTACATGGTGTTTACAACACAGCTACGAGGAGAGCAACTTTCGTCGTAAACGCCATGTAAGTTTACGACGAAAGTACGTGGAATGAGAAATACGTCGTAATCGTTACATCAACATTACAACGAAACATGTTACCGTTATATTTAGGTGAAAACGTGTATTCAATGTACTTTAACTTACCTAATTTCATCGTAAAGTCGTTGTAAATATTATGTTAAAACCATGTAAAATCCATGTAAAACATTCCTTGTAAAATCGTTGTTATATTTCAACTACCCAACTCGAAAATTTCTCTATATATATGTCATTTCCCACAACTCTCTTCCTCACAAC
>NC_027756.1:50222366-50223080 GCF_000695525.1 Brassica oleracea var. oleracea | reverse complement strand
AACCGCCCTTGCAAGAAGAAGACGCTATCAATGAAGTTGAGGTACCAGAACAACCAACTGATGAAATCCTTTTGATCGACCCGCAAAACTTTCAATATGAAGATATTCCCGAAGATGCGACAGATGAAGCACGTGAAGACGAGTTCGAGAGAAGCGACGATGATGATTGTAATGATAGTGATGAGAACGAAAATGATTTAGAGTGATGTAATATTGATGAGAACGAAAACGATTTAGAGTGATGTAATATATGTAACAAATGTTGTATTTCTCTATTGTAACGTATGTTTAAATAATATTATTTTTTTACCATCTTAATGTATGTGTAACAAATGTTGTTATATATAATATGTATTTCTTTAGTTTTTAAAAAATTATTTGGAGTTTTAGGGTTTTAGAGTTTAAGTTGGAGAAAGAGCAAGAAGTAGTAGAGAAGAAGATATGATGTTAGATGATATGTGACTTTGGGGTTTAGGGATTTCATTCTCGGTGTTTAGGGTTAAGCGTTTTAAAATCGTCGTAAATGGTTAACACACGGGCCAGGTAACTTCGTCGTAAATGGAAAAACGCGGGTCTGGTAACTTCGTCGTAAACAGACGTTTCGACGTAATTTCGTCGTAAATCGAAAAACGCGGGCCTGGTAACTTCGTCGTAATTTTACATCGCTTTACGACGAAACGTTTTCTATATATTGAGACGCCGAGAACGAGGCTT
>NC_027756.1:50221555-50222269 GCF_000695525.1 Brassica oleracea var. oleracea | reverse complement strand
TAGGTAATTAGTTTAGGTGATTAGTTAGGTAATTAGTTTAGGTGATTCGTTAGATGACGGAATACTATAGTTTAGGTGATTAGTTAGGTATCAGAATAATTTTTTAATTATGTCGTCATAATTGATTAAATTTATTTTAATTTTTTTAGATGGCTCATAGAAGAAAACCAGCAGCACCTAGTTATGCCCAGTTGTTTGGCGATGGTTCCGGTACATCTTCTTCCGGTCCATCATCTTCCGATGCAGTTCCAGACTCTCAGACTTCTCAGAGAGTTTTTTCGAGTCCTCCTCTTCCACCGCAGATGCCTCCACCTCCTCCTCCAGCGGCTGCACCTCAGCCTGTCCTAGAAGGTGCAGTTCATCCGGATTTGCGTGTGCCTTCATATGCTCCATTCGCGAGATATACGGTGGAGAACCCAGCCTGGACGGGAGGGTTTGGATGTTCTAGACCCCGATAGATCCCGAGGAACTTATTGGTAAGTTATTAATTTTTATTACATTAAAATTTAAATTATTTTTATTTTCTAATGGTTAAATTGTTTTTCTTTCAGGTTTGGGGCTAACAACCGTGTTAGCCAGAGCGTTTCGGCGACGATTAAAGGTTACTACGACGGGGCATATCCGAACTGGAGCAAGACACCAAATCACGTTAAGATCACGTGGTTTAAATGTTTTGCGGTAAGATTTTTAAATTTAATTAAATTTTCACTTTTA
>NC_027756.1:50194946-50221202 GCF_000695525.1 Brassica oleracea var. oleracea | reverse complement strand
GTCATACACTTCGAGACGGGATGAAGAGACTGCTCAGATGAAGGCTCGAATGGATAGCCAGCAGGTTCGTTTAGACTCTCTTAAGGATCTGCTAGACGTAATGGCGGTGGGAAACCCGACTATGCAGAGAATGTTGAGTGAGAGACGAGCCGCTCTTGGGTTGCCAGTACGAGATCCCCAAGAGTCTGATCCAACCCATCAACAGCCGAGCAACCCCACCAACTACTTCGAAGATATGTAGTTTTTTATATTTATGTTTGTATTATGAATTTAAATATTATTGTATGACTTTTAAATGCCTTTTTAAAATATGTTTTTCAATTTCATATTTCGTTTTAAAATTTAAATTATTTTAAATTCTGAATATTAAATGTAAATTAGAATTTATTATATACTAATTACTAATAATATAATAAGAATCGATGTAAACTCCTCGTTAACATTACATGGAGTTTACATCGAATGTTTACGAGTGATTAACATCGAAAGATTTACGAGGGTTTTACATCGAAATGTTTACGAGTTATTTACAACGAAAGTATTTACGTGCTTTACATCGAAATCATTACGTGGGCTTTACAACGAAATCTTACGTGTCGTTTACGACGAAATCTTTTCCTCGGCTTTACGAGGAATATATTTCGTCGTAAACGTAACGAGCCGTTTACGACGAAACCTCCGTTACGGCGGACGTTTAACAATGAAACGTCTTTCGAGGTTAATTCGTCGTAACATCCCGTTTACGACGAATTTACAACGAATACTGCACTAGTAAAAAATATGTTTTCTTGTAGTGAATAGAAGATCTCTATAATAGAGATGGTGTTCTTTCCAATGTATTTTCCTATAATATCAATTTTCAAAATATAAAGTAAAAAATAGAGATTGCTATTTATTCCCCTAAATATAGAAGAAAATTAACAATTTTTATTTTAGAAAAAATAGCAATGAGTTAGATTGAAATTAACTCTAAATGCTATAATAGAAACAAAAATAGCTATGGATTGGAGATGCTCCCCTATTTTTTTACTCTATATTTAGAAATTGATATTTTTAAGGAATACATTGAAACATATCCTACTTCTATTATAGAGATAAAAATAGCAAAATATATTAGAGATGGTCTTAGTAGCAAATTTAGTGAAAAAGTCTATTTTGTAAATAGGATAATTTGAGCCTATTTTGAACAACAATTTCATTAATTTGGTTTAATTGGAAATTATAAGTTATGTAAATACTGACTTTCCGACCAAGTTTTCCCTTTAAGTATAAACTAGATTTTGATCCGCGCTTTCAAAGCGGGTTTATTTTCCTTTTTTTGTTTCAATTAACAAATATTTAGTAAATGTCATATTTCATATATTTGTGTTTTATTTTATAAAAGACTTAAACTTTTTATCTTTATTTATCGTGTTTCATTTTAAATGACTATTTATGTTTAAAAAATTAAACATTATTTTTTTAATAAATTAAGTTGGTATAACTCTGATAAATTAATTTTATTATGTGGTTAATATTTTTAATAAAAATAATTATATACTTTTAATAAAGATTTATACTTTTCAATGAAAAAATTAATTTTTTTTATGAATGCTTAAATTATATTAAGAAAAGAAAGAAAAAATAATTAAGAATGGTTGAAAAAAATATTATTTGAACTTGGACTCCATGGCCTAAAGGAAAAAAAAATGTGAGAATTGGATCTGATTTCTTAATCGGCCCAAATGGCCCAAGAGAGATCTCATGTGGACAGTGGGCTTGATCCGAAAAAAATGGCCCAATATAGATGTGTTATTAATATTACTTGATTGCCTTAATGAAACATACAATGTTAGTAAAAAAAGGGCAGAATAAGGTAAAAAAGACAATAAGATACTGCTTTAATTCTACCAATTGATGATCTCACCAAAAAAAATCTGACTCCACGGTTTAAAAATTGCTCCCTCTGTTTTGTTATAGATGACATTTCATAGATTTTGTTTTGTTTCAAATTCTATAATGTTTTTAATTTTCAATGTAAATTGTATTGATATTTATGCTATTAACTTTTTTATATTTTTTTATATTGTTTTTTATTAGTTGAATTATGATTAATTAGATAATTAATGATGTCTTTGTTTAAAAAATGTATAAAGTTAACTGTTTTATTAATATGTGTGCATAAATTCAAAGATTTATTGTAGAATTTAGTCTATAGATCTTTTTGATGTAAGTTTGTATGTAATGTAGTTGTAAAAATTAAATAGGATTTAAAAAAAAAGATATTCACATCAATATTTTTTTTTATTTTACAAAACTTGGCACCTACAACTATTTATTTATTTATTTTACTTTAGACTTAAAAACTAAATAAAACTGAATTAATATTTTTTATAGTTGTGGATAGAAACTAAAATTAAGACATTTTCTACATATCAACCAATTGGCCCTATTTTATTTTAATTCAAAGTATTGTACATATTAAATTTATTATACAATTATTTATTCTTTTAGTTGTTATTTAATCTAAGTATTAAAAGAAATAACAAATTATAGAAAAATAATTATTATTGTAAAACTTAATAAAGTATATATTGTATTTATTTTGGTAAGATTTTTGAAAATACCTAATGACTTTTTTATATCTATTAAAATAATATATTTATATATAAATAGTAATTACAAATATGATTTTTTACATCAATTAATGAATAATAGTTTTTATTATTAAAATAAATGCAGTTATATACTTATATGTGTATCAACTTATATATTTTATTTATATTTAATGTACATATTTATTAGAACTAATTTATATATTTACAAACACAGATGTTTAAAATAAAAGTAACTAAATAAATACAATATAAATAAAATAATTTTATAAGAAATTAATTGTTTTATTCAAATTTAAATAAAATAAAAAATTATAGTAAATTTGAATAAATCAAATTAAAAACAATTACATTATGGTTTTAGCTTTTTAAATAAAAAAATAAAAAATTGAAATGATAATATTTATAATTTTTTTTATATCTGCTTATATCTGCGCAAGGCGCATGAAAACTCCTAGTAATTAAGTAAAAGATTAGAGTTATTCTTTGAACAAAAAAAAAAGATTAGAGTTATTCTTGGTAATTTTCTCTATTTTTTTATGTTTTAAGTTAGTTGGTGCTTAAGATTTTGCACTTTTGACGTTCCTAATCGAAATCTAACATATGAATGGAACTATAGGGATAAAGTAAATGTGTTATTATTAATATGTATTTATTTTTTAAGTATTTCCACCTTATCAAAAACTATTTTTAGACTTTATGCATATTAAACGTATTCGCCAACATTAGCGATTATGTTTCTACTACTTTCTAGTCATAATACTTTGTCTGACTAGAGTTTAATTGAAGATTTCTCCTTTTCAATCGCCATTAAGATTGCAAGGAGAAAGAACGCTTTTTGATTGGATTGTTATAAAAAGTGTATTAAAAATGAACTTAAATAACTAAACCAAAGTATATTTCAGAAATTATGTGTATACTAAAAGTCCTATAAACCAATCTATAGATTAATATACTTTTTGCTGACCAAAAAAAAAAGATTAATATATCTATATTACTAAAAGAAAAGTGTCCATTAAAAAATACCCCTAAGTTTTCTAACTTATTTACACTTTCATTCCACTGAGAATTAAATTAAACTATCTATTCTAATGCTTGTTTTTTTCAGTTAAATTAATAAGTTTTCCTTAATTAAATTTAATGTCATTAAATGAACCTACCTATTTTAATGTGTGTCTTTTTTTCCAGTTAAATTAATGAGTTTTCTTTAATCAAATTTAAAGTTAATGTCATTAAATGAACCTAAAAATACATCATATTTAACGTAGCTTATTACGGACGAGTACGGCCCAATAATGAAGTTGAATTTTATTTTTACGAAAACGTGAATCACTTGACTTATGTAATATTTAAAATATATTAACTACAATATAACAAATGCATATAACGGACCTATACTTTAGTTTGAAATAGTCATGCTCAAGTTTTATATAGTCAACTTACATCATGCATCGATCGATGTACAATATTCAAACCACCTATAGTTTTCATTTTCTTTATAGGATGTATCAACCAACCAATCATCCTATTGATTTTCTAAGCTTTATAAAAAACAAATCAATAAATACAAAAGCCTATAAATAATTTATTATTAATAAAAATATGAAATTATTTACAATTTGATGACTAATTCATCGCTTTTTTTTAATATGTTAAATTTTTCTTAGAAGTTTAAAAATCATTGTATTTTCTTTAAACATGTATTACTAATTTATAATCTTTTATGCCATACTAAGTCATAAAATAATATTTTTTCATATTTTACATTAATACCATTGGTTTTGTATATCGTCCACAAATCTCTAATTACGTCTATTTGTTCAATTTTTTTATATTTGTTCAATTTTTTATATGATATCAAATATTCGTCATAAATAGATGGTTTAAGACGCCAAAAAATTATTTACTTGGTGAATATAATACATCAAATATTACAAATACATCATTAAGTTAAATAAATAACCAAAAATCGAAAATTCATATCCGCACTGACGCGCAGGTCAGAGTCTAGTTTTACTTAAAAGGAAAAATGCAATACAGAAAAGTATATTTTGATGTTG
Organism: Brassica oleracea var. oleracea; assembly: GCF_000695525.1. NCBI lineage: Eukaryota > Viridiplantae > Streptophyta > Magnoliopsida > Brassicales > Brassicaceae > Brassica > Brassica oleracea. The sequence goes on along the minus strand of NC_027756.1, from coordinate 50,216,548 downwards.
TTGCGTGTCAGAAATGTAATATACATATTAAACAAATATGGGTATGATGAATGGTCAAGGATATTAATAAATAAATTTTAACTGTAAATTTAAATTGTATTTTTACTTATAACAAAATATGTTAAGAAAAACCTAACAAAATCTTAATAAAATTTTAAAATATTTTTAAATTAATGCAGCGATTGATTTCATAATTATTAATATAGTATTAGTATAATGTATTTACTCATAAAATCCCACAATATACTAAAATAAATAATATAGAAATATAAATTATGCTAAGAAAATATCAGTTTTATAGTATAAATAAATAAAATTTTAAAATGTATTGTATTCAGTCTCTGTAAAAATTAGAAAAAATAAAGGAGATTCTCAATTTTTTTATTTCATACTATGAATTTATTTTACCAAACTCAAAAATATATTAATATATAATAATAATTAATAATAAAGTAAAATATATAAAACAAATCATTATACATTAATAAATCGAATAAAAAACATAACCAATAACATTATAGATTTACACAATATATAACACTAAAATGTAAATATCTTTTAATGTTTTGCGATGGTATACATTATATATTTATAAAATGAAAATCTACCCGCACGTGCGGGTGAAAAATCTAGTACACATTAAACAAATATGGGCCTAAAACATATTAAACAAATAAATATGTGTCACATTTTATTATAAATGAGATCTCGATGATTTAATATTGTTTTATTAAAAAGGTAATAAAAAGATAAAATATTTGTCTAAGTATATAAAAATAAACACAATAAAAGTTTTGAAAATCATAATGTAGGATAAAAAATTAAGAAAACTTAAATGTGTGATTAGTATCTTTTGATAAAAAAATATCCAAGTGGACCAATGTGTAATAAATACCTCGTTTGGACCCATATGGAAAATAGTAATCTGAAAACCAGGATGAAACATAGATTCATCATCCTTAACTATTTTATTATAAATACCTAAACATATGGAGGTGTATCCATCACCAAAAAAACATTAAAACCTTTTCCGGAACTTTTATTTTAGTTCATGAATATCTTTGTCAAGCTCGTTTTAGTCGTTTTCATAGTTTCCCTAGCTCAATCTAGAGAAATTGTAAGATATGTGAAATCATCTAAGGTAGATGAACAGAATAATAAGAAATATATATTAACACCCATTCAAAATTTAAAACTGATATTATGTTAAATTACTTTCTGTATTGATTCCAAATATACTTTTTATAGCTAAACGAGAAGATTCTATACGACTGTGTGGATATATATAAACAACCTTCATTAAGTCATCCACTACTAAAAAACCATAAAATACAGGTATCCATTCATCAAGATATTTTTTTCCATAGATGTTCTTGGATTTTAAACGGTACCTTTTTAATTTATTATTTTGGTATATACACTAATTATTACTTGTTTAGTTGACTTAAAAATGATGACTGACTGTGTGAATCAATCCAATATTTTTTGCTAACAATCCTTTTTGTTTATAGGTTTGGTTTTTCAAATGGGATGTTTAATTTATTGAATCAACAAACTAGTATTTTTTTGGGATCCAACAACAAACTAAATATACTGATTTAAATTTTTTTCAAGCAATATTGAATTGTTGTTTGGCAAAGTATAAGGCAATATATAACACTACTTAATTCTCGCCTGATGATATCGTGTAATTTTATAATTTGGATTAGATGGAGCCATCTTTTTTAAGCTTAAAACCTAAAAAGCAAGTGAAGAATGAAATTGAAAACAGAATAAGAGTTGAGTGTCCAAATGGAACAGTGCCTATATTGAAAAATACAAAACAATATGTCGGAAATGCTCAATATTGGGCTGAGAGACACTTCAACCCGCTCACAGACGAAAGCCATGGGAAACATGTAAGTCTTACGGATTATTTGAGATATAAATATGTACATCTTAAAAACGTGTATGATTTGAATACGGTAATTTGAAGATGGCCGGAGTTAGAGAACAAGGTCAAGGTCCTTACCATGGTGTGGCAGCTTGGATGACTGTGCATGATTTGAACGTTAGTAGAGACCAAGCTTCATATGCTAACATATATGCTGGCAGTGTATTAAACAACAAAACTAATTTTATCCAAACCGGCTGGATGGTAAAATTTAATTTAATTAAAAAACTATTTTAATTATAGATATATATTATTTATTTTTCATAATTGATTAATAGGTAAATCCTAGTTTATTTGGTGATGGGCAAACATGGCGTTATGGGTTTTGGAAGGTAATAATTAACATATAAAATACTCTCTGTTAATATTTTCACAAAATAAAAACAACAAACTATATGATAAACCATGGTTAAGACTTAAGAGCGTTACTAAAAATTCCAAATGATTGATAAAGAAAAAGATATAGGTTTTCACATACATTGCAACAGTATTTAAGTGAATATTATGTTTTCTGTGTAAACTTAAATTGTAATTTATTAATAGTCATCTTCTATTTTAAAAGTTTTTTTTTTGAGAAACTCTTTTATTTTTAAAGTTGTTATATTAAAATGCTAAATGATATTTAAAATGAGAACTAAAACGATATGATTTGTTTTTTCTCGTTTCTAAAATAGTTAAAATGACTATTTACACATAATTTCACCTTTTATAAATATTATTCATCTAGTTTGGCTAAACAAGCCATGGCTAAGTAAATTTATTCGGACATATCTTAATACCAAATTAGTTATTCTTTCAATATATATTTTTATTTTTGTACTTTAGATGTATACTAGTTTCAATTATTATCTAAATTATACTAATATATTAAAACTAAATATCGACAGGGTGCCGATGGAGCTGGATGTTATAATACAATATGCCCTGGTTTTATTCAAGTGTCAAAAACTGACCTTTTATCTGGCCCTATTCCTCATCCCCGAAAAGGAGATAGAGCTGTTTTTCCTAGCATTGTACAGGTGCTATTTATGTTTTTCTAGTAACACCTTTTCCCTAGTATTGTACAGGTGTTACAAGTAACACTTTCTTTGGAGTATTGCAAATCGTTTACAATGTTTTATTATCTAATTAAGGATGAAGTATCAGGACACTGGTGGACAGCACATGTGCGAAACTTTAAGAAAGATATAGCTATTGGTTATTGGCCAAAAGAACTATTTGATATAATAGGTCATAGTGTGAACATGGTTGGAGTTACGGGAGCAGTCCAAGCTTCTCCTTCGGGTATAAGCCCACCAATGGGTAATGGTCATTTACCAACTAAAAATGAAGATGAATCAGCGCGCGTTAGACACCTCGTAATTGTAAACTCTAAATTTAAAGGCAAAGAGCTTGACATAAGTAACTTAGATAAGTTATTAGACAGCAACAAATGTTACGGATTAAGAGATGGAAAGAAAAGATTTTTCCTCGTAGAATCTAATTTGTTCACATATGGTGGACCTGGAGGAAAATCTTGTTGAATATGATATTATAAAATAAGAAAATCGGTAATTAAAATAAATAATTAAGATCTCATGTTTAATAATATTTTATTATGTCTAGTGTAATCTTTTTCTTTTTGCAATATGTGATCTTATTATTTAATGTTGGAGTCTAAAACATTTAGCGTATGACACTGTTTTTAAAATCGGACCGGCTAGCGAACCGAAAATCTTTAGGCTATGGGTCATTGTGGTTCGACGGGTCCGATTTTAAAATATTCTTACAAAGATAGATCAAAATATCAAATAAAATATTTTAATAACTATAATAGTTAGAGAAACTGAAAAATAACAAAATGAAAATCTAATAAAAGTAATAAAGTAATTTAACTATTCAAATCAAATATCAATAATGAATACCACGTTTAAACTAAGTTATGAGTTTAAATTTTGTAAAAGTTGAATTTTTGGATCATTTTATTCAATTGCTAAATACATTGAAAAACCCGAAGCTTAAACCACAAGAAGCAAAAAAAAAAAAAATTTATGTAAACTAAGGCTGTAACTGCGGATTCCAATTTTAGGGATATCATGAATCAATGAAATTTGAAAAAAAAAATAGAATAAGGGAAGATATGAAATAAAAAAAAATAGAATTCCATTCCATTCTTTCAGCTTCTCCCCTTGACAATTTCTTTTGATACCATCACCAACATATAATTTCTTGTTGCTCCCGAGTCCTGAGTCAATGAGAGCTATAATCACCTTGTGCACTTGGACCAAACCACAAACCACAAACCACAAACCGTGAACCTTTCTTTCCCTTGTTTATTCCTCATTAACCTTTTTTGTCTTTGTTTGCGTCTTCTGTCTCGCCCACATCTCTGTATAGCATTTCAATCTCCTCCACTGGCTCTCTAGTATATCTTATTCCGCCATGGAAAACGCTCGAACTTCGCTTTGAGTTCCCTCTCCGTAGCTACAGTTGCAATGGGCTCAAATGGTCGCTGCCCGGTGTCATGTCAGAAGGTATCTGTCTCACCTCTGGGTCTTTAACCGATGCAAGCGTGAGGTCATCATTCATCAACACTCTCCAACCTATAACTTTTTCATGATGTATTTCCAAATTATGTTTCACCCTCCCACGTGATTTTCCTCGGTGTTTGTATCGAACAAGGTTAGCAAAACTCCATCCAAGTAAACTTGCGATGTTCAAAATTCTGACAAGTCCCGAAGTAGTCTTCTAGCCTGTTTTTAAGCTTGCCAACTGCTGCTTTACCATGAATATAGAACTCTATTTTACACAACAAATAGAGGAGATGGCGACTCGTACGAAGTAAAGGGGCAGATGAGGACGAATGAGATAAGTGACAGAACACAAGTTGCTTATTGGATGATAAATGGCTTTGGACTGTGTGTGTGAAAGATAAGATAATAATAGATGCACTATACTTTAAAATAACAACAAAAATAAATAAGAATTAAATGTCAGATTTGTTGCTCTTTTCAATCTTCCACGACCTGAAAATTCCGAATATAATTCTACGGTACTAAATTAGACAAATAGACACGCCGTACATAACATCTTTACCTTTTATTTTTAAATTTAACCTGTTATGTTCTGGTAATAATATGTGTAATAACATAATATTCTATTAAATAAAAATATCCAGTATTGTTTACTGTATGTTTAGTAACTGCAGCTATATAGCATTAGGTTGCAATATTCAAGGACGGTTGTGTATGGTTTAGTAACTGCAGCTATCTAAAAATACCAACAGTAAAATGTCTAGACAGGGGATGCTAATGTATTTAAGGGTGGCTTTATCGTCTTGTCTATTTATTCAAACTTTATTACATCAGATTCATTAAACTTTTTGAAACGTATTGCGAGTGATTTACTTATAATACCCAACAAAACACCTGAAAACTTGAGTTCCATCGAATGTAAGCATCAAAAGATGCAATTATCTCAAAATATGAAATGTAAGTAGAATAGAACAAAGGGAAGTTCAATCCAAAACCAGTGGAAATAAGTGATAAAGAAAACATATATGGACACAGTTGGATGACAGATATGAGGTTGAAGAGCAGAACAAAGGAGAGTTTGTTGGCACACGTCTCAGACGACCATGTCGTTTTCATGCTTCCATGGCATTGATAAACATGGCCTGGTTTCATGAAAGATGTTTGTGGAACGAGAAGAACAAACATAATTAAGCCGTGGATAACCAAACTAGAGTATAACCAAGATAGCAATGGCAAGTGCTTCTTGCGAATATATCAAATACAAGCTAGCTTAGATCAAAATCCCCAAAAATCAGTTCATTCAAAAACAAGAAAACATTTCTCTAAAACCTTTCTCAGTTCATTCAATCCCACTGAGGAGTGAGGACGACTAAACAGATGGATTAAAGTCGCTCTGCTTTAGTTTCAAAGGCTTACATAAAGTCCCCTCTTAACTACAAAGCTAAGTAGACGAAATTAACCCTAAATCCCCATAACATCAAACAGTAACTTTAGTTTAGCAATCAAAATAGCATAGATCATGTGCAGTAAAATGCGGTTTTGGGATTTGGATGAGCTAGCCAAAAAGAATATGATGCAAACGCAACCAACCAAACAAGCCATCTTGGTATCTTAATCAATAGAGAAGCATTTTCATTCGGAAAAAAAAAGTCAATAGAGAAGCGTGACAAGAAAGCAAGCTACCTCTTGCAAAGTTCTGAGAAGTAGCGTGATCTGTTTTATAGAATAAACCGCATCAGGATTATAACCAAAGAATCTGATTATTAGGTAAAGAAAGACAAGAGCTCTGTATTGAACTGAAATAAATGTTCAATCTTTGAACCGAACAAAGAGAAGATTCTCAACAAGATGATTTCAAAAATTTGATCAGATTGAGCCAAGGGAGAAAGGATACTGAAAAGGTATCGTTCCCACCAATCAAGCATGTAAAGCCCAAAGGTGACGTTGTAAAGGTATATTTTTCGTTGAACCCAGTTCATAATCTAAATCAGGATCCCTGCAATAAGAAATCATAGAGACAATGTTACAAAACCTTAGATTCGACGGTCGAAAATGTTACTAGTAAGAGGCAGACAGAGATTAAACATCGAATTTCAAACTGGATACAGTAAAATACAGATTGCCTCCCTCACAAGACGTTTGTATCAGAGAGAGAGGCAGAGAAGGAGCTTGAATGCTTGATGGTGAAGTGTCAGTATAATCACTTTAGGCTCATTTAGTTATTACCAGTTTAATGTTATGGTTTCTATTGTCCAAAAAAAAAAAATGTTATGGTTTCTATTAATACCGGTAATTGGAACTAAACCGGTTTTGAAATGTCGGTTTGATTTAAGAGTTTTGACTTGTGAAGCATTCTTTGAAGGAAACTCTGGGATGATAAGATCAGTGTCATGTGAAGACATTGATCCAGTCAACGAGATAAAGCTGAGCAACATTGTTCTTGGTAAGCTTAAGGTAATGAAAATAGCAATGGGTTTGGGCTACAATCTGTGTTATGTGGTGAAATTTGGTATGTCGTTTGTGACTTGGGATAGATATATGGTATTGTCTTAGGGTTGCATTGATGATTAGGAAGAATCTTGTTCGGCTTTGTGAATTGATGAGTGATCATTGGTTCAGTGAAACCATAATATTTATAACGTTTCCACTCAACAAAGTTCAAGGATAAATATATATATATATATCAAGTCCTGACGCTCTAATGGTTCTAGAGATTCTAGTTAAAAACCTTTGAATCTATCTGAACTTCAATACCCGAAAATTTGAGATTCCAAATCTTCATGCCTGTATATACCACAAGTGATAGTGTGTTTCTCAGACTTCACAGTAGCTACACAATCTCTAACATTCCATAGATTTTGCCAGAAGCTCGACGTTTGTCCTTGTCACATCGTCTCTTCATGTTCATAGTCTTAAAGCACAAAAAGCTTTTTCTACCAGAACTCTCACACATTATGAAATTTGGAGTATCAACAAATTTCACGGATCTTCTTACGGCATAGATTTTGTTGAATGAACCAAAAACCAAAACCGGATGAGAAGATAACTCACTCAGCTCTTTTGACGCCTACTCTGCCTTCAGATTGAGTGAATCGAAGAAGCTTCTTCCATGGTTTGTGGTAGAGAAGAGAAGAAAAAGAAGGAGCCAGAGAGAGAGATTAAGAAGATGCTTCTTCATTGATAATCATAATTTCATAATGTGTTTACAAACTACAAACCTTTAGATACTTCTTTAATTGACAATCATAATTTCATAATGTTTTTACAAACGACAAAACTTAGATACATAAAAATAAAATATATACTTATTTCTCATTAAAGGAGGAGTTTTCTTAAATGAGATGGTTCTTCTAGACCACATCACAGTCACACTCACACTCACAGTCACCGGTAGCTTCTTCTCTCTCGCCAAGGGGAGGGACGACCGACAAACCCATAAAGCAACTTACTCCTGGAGTGGTCTCGTTTTTCTTCTTACCGAAGCTATTCCAGTAACAGCAAAAGATGGCTCCGGCGGCCATCCCAACGAGGAGACAAACCGCAATACCGAGAAGAAGAAGTATTGTTTTGGTTGAATTAAAAATCTCTATGTTAAAAACCATGTTTTTTTGGGTACTTCGATATCATTCTTCTCTCGTTTAACCCTTTTTTATATTGCGTTTGGTTCTCGTTTAACCATTAAGTTAACTTCCCTTTTCGTTTCTTGTGTTTTTGTCCAATCCCGCTGTTTTTCACTTGAGAAAAAGTAATGTATTACGTTGCCTTTTCATAATACACACGTATTAAAACACATATTAAAGTTAGAGCTAATTAGCTCAATATACTTATAAGAGTGGGATACCATACAAATGGGGGAAAATGGTAGTGATGGGGGAAGAAAAATGGAGGGATTTAGGGTATGGATTGCAAATAGGATATCTTTGGGGTGTAGGGAGTGCAATTGCTTTTAAAGTTACAGACGTATAGAGATTTGTTTTTTTGGGTTCAACTAGGACACAATCAGTGGTCTAAATATATTGTTTACTATTTTCAGATAATATTTGATTCATTTATTCGTAATTGATAATGTCAAAGTTTTGGTTTATGTTAAAAGATTTTGATTGCGAATTTGGAACTAGTTCTGAATTCTTATTTCTTAAACATGTAAAATTACACAAATTCTCTTATTTACATGCTTCTTAGACATAGAAAAATGATATATATCCAATTCAAATACTACTTTATTCAGTTACAATGTTTTTTTTATAAAGCTGTCGTCGATAATGTGAAAAGGAATGTGAAATAAAAAGCTCAGAATTATCGAAGTTTTGGTTTATGTAGATACTTCTTGATTGCGAACTTGGAACTGATTCAGAATTGTTGATACGTATTTAACATTACTCGAGATATTTATTCAGTATTTTCCTTGCGATATTTTTTGATGAATTAATGAAGAATGACAACGTAAAGATTATAGCAAAGATGGTGGATCTCAAACTCTCATACTTTTAAACTATTCAACTTTTTCTTTAATATTAGTACCAAACAAATGGCTTCGGGTGCGAACTAATTAACCGTAACTAATCTTCATGTAACTTTAAAATAAATACACCCAGCCACCAAGGTCCTTCATATCAAGAAAAAGAGAATTATATAGTGATGATGTTGGGTTTCCATCAACCTAATAGATACTTTGCCCAAGACTTGGATCTAAACCGAACATGTATATTCGAGTCGGTTTAGATTCAATTTCTTAGAATTGATAAAAAGTCCAAGAAAGAATTGTATAACAATATACATACAAAATATTAAATAAATTAATTAATTAATTATATAATTTTAAACAAATTTCATGCTTTGTGATAATACAATTTTGTAACATAATAATATACAACAATCTCAAAATAGTAATTATTTCAAACTTTGTTTATCATAAATAAACAAATTCCTAAATTCTATAATTAAAAAAAAAAATCATATTTAATATAATACGAATTTATAACATAATAATATACAAAATCCCAAAATAATAATTTATATCAAAATTTGTTTATAACCAAAAGAAATCTACGCTTTGGAAAAGCATATCATAATCTATACTATTAAATGATGATCATTCTAAAAATCTATTTTAAAAAAGTTGTTCGGCTTTTTCATTAGAAATATTTTGTTTTATATTACCGTAATTAACAACCCCATTTATCAGATTTTGTGCTCATTAGCAAAAAATAAATACAGTAACATTGTTTTTTAAATACCGAATAGAAAGACAATGCTTAGATATAGTTTCTGTTGTTAGCAATTTTAATCTTTAACAGTAACAACAAATAAAATCACAAAAGCCTTTTACAACATTTGTGTGGCTATGATGATCATTTGTCCGTCCCAACATAAATACTGATTTTTAACATTTACTAGTATTATTGCCTATGCTATGCATGGACACATTTTACTTTTAGTTAACATTGTATATTGAAAATAATAATTGTGTTACTGAGTATATGAGTACGTAAACATATTTATATAAGTGTTATATATTATGATTGTTTTAAGTATATAATCCTTTATCAAATATGATTAAACAGTTTTCTCCAAAAAAAGATTAAACACTTATAATATTTAGGTAATTATGGTTCTTCAGCAAACATTAATCTTCTCTTAATATATTGCGAAGACTAACAAATAAAATACTGAAATGAGATTAAACAAAAGTTAATAGTTTCATATATAATATTAGCTTATATAAATACTTATAGTAAAGGTTCACGCAATATGAAAATATATTACCAAACACCATATAAAAGTACAAAACGTTTTAGCAAAAAAAAAAAAAAAGAAGAAGTATAAAACTAACCGTGAATAAAGTAATAAAGTCGTTGCTTTAATGAAGATGTGTTTTACGAACTAACTTGAAAAACAAAAGCTGGCCGTGAGTGTGATCATTGATCTCTTGCAACGCGACTACCATTTACCAAGTCGTCAAAACCCGTCAGCTTTCATGAACATTAGTGTATAAGTCATAAGACTCGGCATCTACAAAAAGATGTATTCGAATAAGAAAGATGATGAGAAGTAAACAAATTGCAATATGTATTAAAAAACTGATGAAAAAGGCCGAGCTGTTTGATATAACCATGTAAAAGAATATGAAACCGATTAATCATCCTTATGTTCTTTGATTTTGTAAAATTGGTTTTTAGAAACATGCGTTCATTGAGCGATTGATGTGGAATAGCAAAGATTATATTGTAAACAATTGCAGTACCACTTGAAATGAAACTGAGAAAAACAATTCCTAAATAACAGATCAACAAACTTTTTGATAATAACCCAAAAATACAATATTTTTGCTTTTGACAGTCTCTCCCTCAGATGTTACACATGTAACCTTACCTTCCTCGTCAAACTCTATAAATGAGTACCACGTCCCAGACAAAATCTCCAGAAATAAACAATAGCAAAATCACTACAAAACCTATTTTCCGAAATTCCATATTTATACACGATGGTGATGGTTGAAGATGATTAGTGGTGAACGTGGGAAGTTAAAACTAATGTCGTTGTATGCAAAAAAAAAGGTTTCATTTTTAAAGATTCTTTAAAATCTAATTTTAGAAAAATATTCAATAAATAAATCAAAAATATATTTATTTAAAAATAGTTAAAGACATATGTCATTTGCAGAATTGTCAACTGACTTCTGTTTTATTGTATAAAATTAACATATTATTTTGAAAAAAACTTTGTATACATAAAAAGTTATAAAACATAATGTAAACTTTAAAGTTTTCTAATTATATTCAAAATTTATACTAATACATGAAATATATTTTTAAAAATCTAAAATTTTACTTGAAACTTGAGAAAATAACCGAAAACGCGAATCTGAAACTTACAAGAATATTCGTTATACCGAAAATATATTCGAAACATCAAAATATATATAGTGTTCACAAAATTTTTTAAATACTTAGGGTATCCGTTCGAGTTTCGGTAGAATCCCAATCCAAACCAGAACTGTAAGTCTAGAAAATTCCCAATAGATACTTTGTCCTTGACTTGGATCTGAACCGAACATATATACTAGGGTCGGTTTAGATTCAGTTAAACCGGTAATGTATGTTATCCTTCGTCTAAAAAATTTAATGAGTTTTAGTGAAAAAAAACCCTCAACTATTTTGAATCGTAAAAAAACCCCTCAACTAAGTTTTCAACATTATAAATTCTCAACTTATAAATCGTTAATGTATGTTACCCTCCGTCTAAAAAACTGTGACGGAGGGTAACATACATTAGTTGAGGATTTTTTTTTACGATTCATTTTTAGTTGATGGTTTTAATTACTAAAAAACAACAGTCTCATAGTAATTCTTTGTTCTTATATTATAACTTTTATCATTTTTGTTCCCTTAAATTTTATTAAACTAGTTATATCTATCTAGTGTGTTCAGTTTTGTTGTGTAAATATCAATCTATAATAATTTTAAAATGCTGGCAAAAAAAATAAAATAATAAAAATGTTAAAGTTACTAATTTCAACTCACTTTATTTCAATAAATTATTTTTTTCTTTTTGGGATATTAAAATATGATAATAATATATTATTTTCTGTGATTAACTATTTTCATAATTTTAAACCAATAATTCAAAACTATATTTTCCAAAGTTGGTAATTTGTTATTATTAGTGCATATAAAATGTATTCGAAACATAAAACATATCTTTATTTTTTTATATAAATTTCTCTTTAAAAATAGAGATAATATTTAATTAGGAAAAATATTTATTGTAATCATATATTAATTATATAATAATATAACATAAACTGTGAAATTATTTTAAATAAGTTATAAGTAAAATATATTGTACGACACATAAAATATTTTTCTAGATCCGCCTCTGCTGTTGTTATTTTTTTGATATGTGTTTATAGTTTTGGGAATAGTAATAGGCTTATTTTGGTGTGTGTAGGGTTTATGATTTAATTAAGTACTAGTATTATCACCCCGTGCTAAAGCACGGGAAAACTTTTCTGCTATTTAAATTATCTTTAAAAATCGTAATATTTTTATTTTTTGGTTAATAATAAGAGTATTTGTACACCCTACACACAAATTCTACCCTATTTGCACTCCATGCCTTATTTCTCCCCAATTTTCTTCCCCCCATCTACCCATCTTCTCTCCATTCTATGGTATCCCACTTCTTTTAGTATATTCAGCTAATTTGCTATAATAATAATTGAACTTATGTAAACACATTTTTTGGAGATGCATACCACCTAGAAATATCATATCTGATTCATCAGTTTTATGTGTGTTTATTTTGTAATTAAGTCTTCTTAAAAGAAATTTACTTAAAATTAATGTAATAAAAATCAAGAAACTAAACATGTATATAAAACAGTTTTTTTTTATAATAGACTTACAAAAGTTTTTAAAATCCTCTAATACACTCTTTTATAAGAAAACATAAATATGTGAAATAGTTTAAACCATAACAAAGAAATTTGTAAATACACAATTTGAATCATCATAGTTGTTGATACTCTTTTCCCTTGGTAGAGTAGCTATAACACCAATTATTTGCTTTTCATGTGATATGATTTCTTCTTCTTTTTTGCTAAAATGTGATATGACTTCTTCAAATCTACAAAAACAAAATAGAGCTTCTAGTAACATAGGAGAGACACTCAGAAACTAACTAAGGATACCACTTATTTTCATTTGTGTATGGTTATGTTGGTGTTTTATGTTTGTTGCAGAGAAGGCGCATTGGTTTTCTTTTTTGGTTTGTCTTTTTTTATTCTCTCCTTTCCGTTTCTGTTTTTTTTTTAATGCAGAAGCAAGACAAGTAGTTTCTTAGATATTGGACAAAGAAGTAAAGAACATATTTTTAAATATCCATTTTCTAGATAATATGAGTCTGTTTGTGTTGATGTCAAAAAAAAGAAAAAAAAAAGATAATAGAGTTGAAATGCTTATTGTTACCTTGGTTGGTGCAGACCTTTGATCTCTCGTTCTTTTTTAAAAATTTAAGTTTTGAAAGTGAAGCATAACCAAGTGCCATTTTAACCTGAAATGAACGATTAAGAGATTGCTAATTGAGAATGAGAGGAAATTGAATCTATGTTAAAATAATTATTTAAAAATTATTAAAATAAGTGTAATAATAAATGTGTGTGAAATTTGTTTCTGTTTAAAGGAAGAACTGGACAGAAGGAGAAGGAGAATGAAGATATGAAGAAGAGAGTAAAATCTAGGTTAAAAAAATGTAAAATAAATAAGATTAAAAGGTAAATAGAAAATAAAACAGTTTCTGATCGTGATTTTATCTTAAACATAGTGGTGATATTGTGAGAAAATTTAGGAATTTAGGTATTTCCAGTTTTTAAAATCGGGACCAGAACTTTTTTTTCGTAAATGGGCATTATTTTTTTGTAGATAAATTCTATGTGTCATTATTTGATTTGATAGGTGATTTGTGCTTTAGTATATAAATGATTTGATAAGAGAGGCGTGATATATCGGTCTTAGCTACATACAATGTTTGATCAAAAAAAAAAAGCTACATATAATGCATGTGATCAGCGTTTTCCGAGTCAAAATTTATTTATATGGAGTTTATGTAATAACAAGACTTTTTCGACATTTGATTTGCGGCATTTTCTTACAGTTAAATTGTCGAAAACAAAATTATCAAGTTTTTCTTTCACAATTAGGCTCATTGTAATTTGGGAAGAGTTTGGGTCAGGCTCTAATCTTACCCTAGACATGGAACCAGTCGACGCTAATAGCAATAAAATAACACAGAAAATTTCTTCCATTGAAAATCAAACTAGAAACACAATAAAACCAATTCTAAGTAATAAAAATAAACCAATAACCCAATGCACTTTTGATAAAAATCTATTCATATAGATATTCGTTATTTTCAGACTACACAAGATTTCTTCCTCTAATTATAATCCACTATCAAATAAACTTGTTTTCTTTTCTTTCTTTTACCCTTGGCAATCAGAGTTCCTTCTTATTTTGTATCCCTAATTCTTTTCATCTATAGAGTAATATTAAAAGTCACCAAAATAAAAATCAAACGAAGAAGCAAATTTGAAGTGAGTAATAAGAATGAACTTAGATAACTAAGCCAAAGGTGTCTTTAAGCAGATCATTATGCATACTAAATTTCCTATGATATATATATATGTTAGTATATTTTACTAAAAAGGTAAAATGCATTATATACAGAAAGTACTTTTATGTTGCTGCGTGTCAACAATGCGACATATACATTTTTAAAAATTAACATGTATATTCAATTTTTTATAAATAAGATCTCAGAGTATTAATATTTTTTATTAAAAAGGTAAAATGGACTAATAAAGAGGGATATATATATTTATTTTAGGTGTATAAAAAACACGGTAAATTATTGAAATTAGTATTAAATAGAAAAAATTTGAAAAACCAAATTAGAAATTAAGTGTGATATTTGTATCTTTAAATAAGATATCCAAGTGAACCAATGTATAATAAAAACACCAATGAAACCATAAAGAAAATTGAAATGTTTATCCATTTATAATGATTATTAATAAAAACGATTAAATAACATAAAATATTTGAAGACCAAGAAGGAACATAGAATTATCGGGGTGATTGGTAAGTGCATGGATTTTATTTTTTGGCTTTAGAATAGTAGATGTAGATTTATTTGCCGTAACTATTTTTGTTGTAACTTTATAAAACACTGTTTTTTTGTTCTAGAAATAAAGCTCTCTACAGCTTTTTTATTTTATTTTTCACAATATTTTTGCTTTAGCTTTTTAAAAAGAAATGAAAACATGATTGGTTGACATGTATGGCTTTAAATTGAATTTTAGCTTTCTAGAGCATCTACTGCTACAACCAATCACCCCCTCATCTTTACTATTATAAATACCTAAATATTTGGAAGTGTATTAAACATGAAGAAAATATTTTTAAAAAATTAGGATTATTAATATGAATTTATTTTTCAAACTCGTCACATTCATATTCCTAGTTTCTCTAGTTCAATCTATAGAAAGTGTCAGAAATGTGAAATCGTTTAAGGTAGATGAAACGAATAATAAGAAATATGTATTTATACACGTCCAAGTTTTAAACTGATAGTATGAATAATATTTTCTGGGATTAATCAAAATATGTTTTTATAGCTAAACGAGAAGATTATATATGATTGTGTGGATATATATAAACAACCTTCATTAAGCCATCCACTACTCAAAAACCATAAAATTCAGGTATTCATTCCCCAAGATTATATGCTTTTTTAAAAAAACTTAAACAATACTTACTTTATTGATTTAGTGGAGTAAAAATTCATGAATGACTGTGATTACAATCACTTTTTTTTTTTGCTAACAATCCAATTTTTCTTTGTTACTAGTCTTAGTTTGTTTTTAACCAAACTCTCTTGAATGTAAATTATAAAGTAGTTGAACATAAAACTGAAATTATTTATCAACTACACTTTTGTTAAATTTTCAACTTTCTATCTGCGTTTCAAAACAAAAATCAATAAACTAAAGATGATTTTTTCAAGTAAAATTTATCTGTTTTTTGGTATAGTATTAGATAATATATATATATAAAATCTCACATTACATTAATATGTAACCATTTAATTTGAAATAGATGGAACCATCTTTTTCAAGCTGGAAACCAAAAAGGCAAACAAAGAATAAAATTGAAAATAGAATAAGCATCAACTGTCCAAATGGAACAGTACCTATACTAAGAAATACAAAAGAATATATCGCAAATGCTAAGTATCGGGCTGAGAAACACTTCAACCCACTCACAGAAGATAGTCCAGGGACACATGTAAGTCATTGAATGATTTGAGTCATAAATATGTATATCTTGAAAAATCATATGATGTAACTTTCGGAATTTAAAGATTGCTGGAGTTAGATCACAACATGAAGGTCCTTACCATGGTTTATCAGCTTGGATGAGTGTGCATGATTTGAACATTAGTAGGGACCAAGCTTCATATGCTAATATATACGTTGGCAGTGGATACAACAACAAAACTAATTTTATCCAAACCGGTTGGATGGTAAATTAAAGTTGATGCATTTTTAATTTAGTTTATATAGGTTTGTTTAACAAAATATAGTTTGACAAATAGGTAAATCCAAGTTTATTTGATGATGGACGCACATGGAGTTACGGGTTTTGGAAGGTACATTAGCTGAAACATAAGAAAATAATCATAAATTTCTTAGTAAAAAAAAATTATGCTAAACCATGGCGTGTTATTAAAATATGATTATTGTATTTTATATATAGTATAAGTGAAACATATAGATAGCAATCTTCTGTTTTTAAAGTTGTTTCATTAAAATGTAAAAGGATAGTTAAAAATAAGAAATAAAATAATATGATTTTTTCTCTTGTTATAAATATAGTTAATTGTCCGACACAAAATCTCACATTTTTATAATTGTTAATCTTATTTTTCTATACAAACCATTTAAAATAATATAAATATGCATAGTAAAATTACATAAAATTTTTTATATTGTATTTTAAAATATAACAATAATTTTGTCTCAGACATATTTTAATACTTATTTAGTTATTCTTTTAATCTGTATTTGTAATTTTGTCTTCTTGATATACATAAATTTTCAATTTTTATCTAGACTATACTGATATAATAAACTGAATATTGATAGGGTGCCAATGGAGCAGGATGTTACAATACAATATGTCCTGGTTTTATTCAAGTGTCAACAACTGATCCTTTATCTGTTCCTTTTCCTTATCCCCGGAAAGGAGATAGGGCTGTTAATCCTAGTATTTCACAGGTAGTAGTTATACTTTTCTAGTAACATTTTCTTGAGCAACATTATACAAACCTAATACAAACCTAATGTGCATAATGTTTTTATGATCTATTAAAGGATTATGCAACCGGACACTGGTGGACAATACTCGTAAGAGCCACTAAAAAGGATATAAAGATTGGTTATTGGCCAAAAGAACTATTTGATATCATAGGTCGTAGTGTGGATATGGTTGGAGTCACGGGAGTAGTCCAAGCTTCCCCTTCTGGTATTAGTCCACCAATGGGCAATGGTCATCTGCCAAC
This sequence comes from Brassica oleracea var. oleracea, assembly GCF_000695525.1. NCBI lineage: Eukaryota > Viridiplantae > Streptophyta > Magnoliopsida > Brassicales > Brassicaceae > Brassica > Brassica oleracea. The sequence goes on along the minus strand of NC_027756.1, from coordinate 50,198,980 downwards.
TCAAAAGGAAGATGAATCCGCACGTGTTAAAAACCTCCTCATTGTAGACACTAAATATAATTTCATGCCTAGTCGCAATTATAAGCTAGAGAAGCTATTAGACAACAACAAATGTTATGGATTAAAAGATGGAAAGAAACCAATTTTCGCCAAAGAATATAATCTGTTCACATATGGTGGACCTGGAGGAGATTCTTGTGGAATATAAGCTTATAAAACAGTCTCTTGTATATTACAATAAATAATTGAGATTTTATGTTTCATGTTCAAGTATTAAAATTTTATTATATCTATTTGATCTATTATTAATGTGGTGTATTAAAAGGTTATAAGGATTTTATTTCTTAGTTAGGGGCCGGATTTTTGCATCATGTGCATATATATTATATACAGTATAAATTCTATAAATTAATACTCGTTAAATTAATAAAGTTTTATGGCCTCAAGTTGGACCGGTTCAAAATATGGTACGAATCGATAAAAATATAAGATAATAATATTTTAAAAAATTATATATAATTATATGGTTCAAATCATAAATTAATACTTTTTGTATATATACATTTTATATAAATACAAACAAACAATTTTATTATTTGGTTTGTTTCACAATAGAATTATCTCTATAATTTCTTAATATTTATTATATTTTGCTAATATTTAGTACAATTATCTCTAGATTTTTTTTAAATTTCCATATATTTTGCTAATATTTAGTAAAATTATTTCTAAACCATTTTTAGATTTTAAAAACATATTTAATATACACCAAATAATACAATAAAAATAACGTGAAAGTCAAATTTTAAAAATTTAATTAATGTATGTGTACATATAGAGTAGAACTTGTATAAATTAATAATATTGAGACTTTAAATTTTTATTAATTTATAAAGATATTAATTTACAAAAGTTTTTTATTTAGATTTTTTGTTCCTTTCGGACCCTAACGTGATACGTCTTCGCCATGTGCTATTACTACTCTTGCTTGTAAAGTGATTTTAAGATATATTTGTTCTAAAATAAGAAAACAATATTTGATTTTAGTGTATAGACATTAATTTTTATTTTTTGAAATTTGACATTTATATTAATTGTATTATATTATTCGTTGTATATAATATATATTACATATAACTTGAATGTGGTTTAGATATAATATTACTAAATCTCATTAAAAATATATGAAGTGTCAGGAAAATATAATAATAGATTCTTACTTATATAAAATATGTATACATATAAATTGTTAATTTATAATTTTAGTGAGACCATATATTTATATAGAATTTTTTAAAAATTATTATTTTATTATTTTATCGATTTGTGTCAAATTTTGAACCGGAACAAATCAGAATCGGTGAAATTTATTAACTTATAAAAATTATTAATTTATCGATTATTAATTTATAGAGGTTCTACGGTAAGGAAAAGCATGTGTGTCAACCTAATTTGCCTTTAATGACGCAAAATCGCCGAAGAATCAACCATTCATCACTGCAGAAGAATGCTTTCGGTTAAGTTTGGTGAAGAGTGAAGACGATCGATTCGGCCGTCTTAATTCCTTAATGGGCCTTTCTAACTATCTTACATTTTTTTCAAAAATGTCGAATGGGGCCATTCTTAACTAGGAGTTAAGGGTTTCAGCGAATGTAACTCAAGCTATGACACAGTGACACGTTCGTATAATTTTGAACAGCTTTGGGTGGGATGGATAGGCAAGTTACATATGCATTTGGTAGTGAGCTATGGAAGGAATCTGCTCTCTGTCCTAACTCATGCTCAGTTCTATACACGTGACAGTTTATGAAGTGAAAGGTCTTCACTTCAAATTTAATTTCCATTAACTTACCAAATTCAATAAGACCCCTGAAACTCTTGACACAGATTTTCTTGGTGAGGTCATTCCGTAGTTGGGTTGTGATAACTTGAATGACAAGGAATCTTTGCGTCTTTAATTAAGTTAATTACATTCCGCAACCTCGAGCTCTTGGTGACGCCCATTTCTAAGATATGAAAAAATTATAGGAAAAGTAATCATAGAGAGGAGCCAACTTGGTTGACGGCCATATATATATATATACACAGCGAGCGTTCTGACTAGGTCAAGGCGGGAGAGTAATGGTTTACTTGGCTACGTTCATTCTCTTCAAAAGTCAGAAGTCATCTTCTCTAAATAATAAAAATTAAGATCCCAAAATCCATTTCATTGTCAATATATGCACCAAAAGAACAATAACTCAAGTGAAGAAGAGTATTGAGGCAGAAATAATAAACACAGCCCCCAGTAGATAGATTTAATGGGGTTTCTCACTTATTTACATACAGAACCTTAAGAAGAATCTTTTACCAATAGACAATCCACTGGAAACAAAACCAAATCCCTCTAATAATAATAATTCACCATCAAATAAACTTGTTTTCTTTACTTTCTTTTTCCCTTGACAATCAGAGTTCCTTCTCTTTTATATCCCTAATTCTATTCACCTATAGCATAATAGAATTACAAAACAAACTGGGACAGTGGTGTTTCCAATTGTTCTCATAAAAGTTACCTGACAAGACTTTGTCACGAATGCCAAAACAGCTCAAAATCCTTACTGTACAACGAGCGGTCTTGTATCTCCAGGTTTGCTACATGTCTATTTATGAGCTGCGACTGCATTATCTTATACACGACCAGTCCCGCTGGAAATATCCACCATTCACTCTCACCCCTGCATCCCCACCCAAAAACCACAACACACATCACAAACCGAATAGACCAAAACGTAAGATTGCCACAAAGTATTACTTTCCATTGTAGTAAAACTTACATGTTTATATTCCACGGCTGAAACGGGATTTTTTTGCTTGCTGATGATTCGCTGTGATAATGAACATATCCGCAGAGAAAAGCAACAAACTGTCACACAACCAAAACTTGTCAGGTAACGTGAGACATGCAAGAATCAACAGTCATAACTTCAACAAATATAACTGTTAAAAAATCATCCTCATGTGTCATGAACATGCATGCAGTTCACATTGCATTTTATAAGAAAATAAGTTTTCGATAACAAAAAACAAAGAGTACTTACCACATTGACCAAAGACATGTAGTTCCACAAAGCGTAAAGGCGTGCTAAGCCAGCAGAGCGTCTAGGTCCATGACTGAATAAGGCATTGATTCCAACGGTTATCCATGGTTAGTAATATGGATCCCATAATAAATGCTTTTAAAGCATAAGATTTGATACCGGAGTTGCAAGCAGTTTCACGATACGTCGACGTCCGTTTAGTCAAACCACATGAAACGTTTTTTTTTGTCACTGTGAAACGTTTTTCCTTTAAAAGCAAAAGTTGTGTTACTTTTTGATTTGTGTTTATAATAGTTTTGGGAATAGTGATAGGCTTGCTTTAGAGGGTGCGAGGTAGGGTTGATGATTTATTTAATGATTTGATAGGAGATACGTTATATGTCGGTCTTACATATACTCTTGATCCAAACAAAAGCTACATGCGATCAGCGTTTTCGAGTCAAAATCTGACTTCTTCATTTGGAGTTTATGGAATAACAAGATTTTCCAACATTTAATTTCGGGCATTTTATTACAGTTACAATCGTCGACAAAAAAATTATCAAGTTTTTCTTTTACGATTAGGCTCATTGTAATTTGGGAGGAGTTTAGGCCAAACCCTAATCTTTCCCTAGACACGGGACCAGTCAGTGTTAATTTCGATGAATTAGCTTAAAACTTCTCCTCCCAATGAAAATCGAGCTAATAACACAATACTAGGATAAGAGTTTATTTCTACATATTACCGATAATGTTTTTATATATTTGATCTTTATATATATATAATATTTTTTGTTGTTATTATATAATTTCTTTCCGATGGATCGGATCAATTTTTATTAAAAATAATGGAACAAAACTATAATTAATGCATCATAGGTTGATCGGATTGGACATTAAACAAATTATGACAAAAAACCTTATTTTTTTCATCAAACACATTCTTGAAAAAAGTGAACAGTGTTGTTTTCACAA
>NC_027756.1:50194758-50194859 GCF_000695525.1 Brassica oleracea var. oleracea | reverse complement strand
ACATTTTTGTAATTTAAAGTCGTTTTAAAAAATTCAAAATATAACATATAAGAAAAAATATAACATATAAGAAAAATATAACATATAAGATGTCCTCATTG
>NC_027756.1:50194088-50194583 GCF_000695525.1 Brassica oleracea var. oleracea | reverse complement strand
ATGCAAAAATTGTTATCAAATCTTTATTATTCATAATCATTAATTGCCATATATATGTAAATCATATTAGACAATTTCATAGCTTTTATTTAGGGAAAAAAATACACAATTCTTATATTTTAGGTTAATATAATGTTCTCTAGTGGACATTAAACAACTTATGACATAAAAACCTTATTTTTTTCCTCGAACACATTCTTGAAAAAGTGAACAGTATTGTTTTCACAGTTGAATTATTTTGACTTCTATCTTACATATAGTTTTGAAAGCTTTCAAATCAACCATCGAACTGATACATATCATTTTAATGTTTTAGTCGTATACTTAAGGAAAACTTACATTTTGTAGTCGTTTTAAAAAATTCAAAATATAACATATAAGAAAAAGTCTAACATACAAGAAAATATAACATATAAGGTGTCCTCAATTTTGTATTTTAAAGTCGTTTAAAAAAAATATAACATATAAGGTTTCTTCATTTTTGTAATTTAAAGT
>NC_027756.1:50177964-50193762 GCF_000695525.1 Brassica oleracea var. oleracea | reverse complement strand
AAAAAATTCAAAATATAACATATAAGAAAATTCTAACATATAAGAAAAATATAACATATAAGGTGTCCTCATTTTTTTGTATTTTAAAGTCGTTTAAAAAAAATATATAACATATAAAGGTTTCCTCATTTTTGTAATTTAAAGTCATTTTAAAAAATTCAAAATATAACATATAACAAAAAAATCTAATTATATGGTTAATGTGATTGTTTAATTTTTTTTAATAATATAAATTTAAACAAAAATGAAGAAGGATGCAAAAATTATTATCAAATCTTTATTATTTATAATCATTAATTGTCATATATATGTAAATCATATTAGGTAATTCCGTAGCTTTTATTTAAGGAAATAATACACACTTCTTATATTTTAGGTTAATATAATGTTCTCTAGTGTTATATAATTATGGAATAATGTGACACCATTAGATTAAACTATACTTTATATTAGATGCTCTAGAATTCTTTGAAATGGAATTTAGAAGGCATTTAGAGTGCCACCTAGGATTTGAGGTTGTTTTTAATTAATACAAAATTAAGGTTCTAATTTTTCAAATGCTTCTCAATTAATATATAGGGGATAACTAATTCCAATTACTAAACCAATATAGTCCAATGCACTATTGATGCTATACATAATCACTATGATCTTTTAAGATTACACAAGATTTCTCCCTCTAATTATAATCCGCTATAAATCTACACATAATCCACTATGATCTTTTCATATTACACAAGATTTCTCCCTCTGACTATAATCCACTATCAAATAAACTTTTTTTTTTACCCTTGGCGAGATAACTAACTAAGTCTCATATTGGAGAATTAGACAAAAACATGTCCAATTCTAATAGTACGAGGCTTTTTGGGATGGAAACCAAAACTAAATCCATGCGGACCAGCCAATTAGGTCCAAAGTGGACAGTATCGTACTAATCGGATAATATAGAGTTGAACATGAATTTAATAAATCCCAACAATTGGTATCAGAGCGGTTGACGAGAAATCTGCAAAAGACCAATATACCCTTCGAGAGATGAATGGTATCCTATGAGTTAGGACTGAGAGGTGTGTGGCAGAGATCAACTCAAAAGATTCTGGAAGTCAGTTGTGGAGCATGAGATGAATGTGATCCTTAGTTTGAATGGGAGAATGTGAGATAACAAACTAAGTCTCACATTGGATAATTAGCAAAAAGTGTCTAATATATAAAGAGATTTCTAACTCTAATAGTACGAGGTCTTTTGGGATGTAAACCAAAAGTAAATCTATGAAAGCCAGCCAATTAGGCCCAAAGTGGACAATATCGTACTAATCGGATAATATAGAGTTGAACATGGATTTAATAAATCCCAACATTGGCAATCAGAGTTCCTTCTCTTTTGTATGCCTGTTTAAAAATGAACTTCGGTAACTAAACCAAAGGTGTCTTTAAGCAGATCAATATGTATACTAAATTTCCTATAAAAGCAATATATATATATATATATGTGTGTGTTGGATTTTTGATACTTATGTTGCTGTGTGTCAACAATTAATACAACATACACATTTTTAAAAATAATATGCATATTCAATTTATTATAGATAAGATCTCAAAGTATTAATTATTTTTTATTAAAAAGGTAAAATGGACTAATAAAGAGGGATATGTATTTATTTTAGGTGTATAAAACTCAGGTAAATTATTGAAATTAGTATTAAATAGAATTTTTTTTTATGAAAATCCAAATTAGAACATTTAAGTGTGTGATATTTGTATCATAATAAAATATCCATTTGAACCAATGTATAAAAAAAAACCACTGAAACAATATGGAAAATTGAAATTGTGTGTTTATTTATAATGGTTATTCATAAAAACCATTAAATAAAATAAAAAAAACTTGAAAACCAGGAAGGAACATAGATTTATCACCTTTACTATTATAAATACCTAAATATTTGGAGGTGTATTCAACAAAAAGAAAATATTTGTTCACATTCATATTGATATGAATTTCTTTTTCAAACTCGTCACATTCATATTCATATTCATAGTTTCTCTGGTTCAATCTATAGAAAGTGTCAGAAATGTGAAATCATTTAAGGTAGTTGAAAATAATAATAAGAAATATGTATTTATACACATCCAAGTTTTAAACTGATTTATGTAGATTATTTTCTGGTATTAATTCCAAATATGTTTTTATAGCTAAACGAGAAGATTATATATGATTGTGTGGATATATATAAACAACCGTCATTAAGCCATCCACTACTCAAAAACCATAAAATTCAGGTATTCTTTCCTCAATATTATATGCTTTGTTGAATTTTAAACAATGCTTACTTTATTGATTCAGCGGAGTAAAATTGATGAATGACTGTGTGACTACAATCAATTTTTGTTGTTGCTAACAATCCAATTTTTCTTTGTTACTAGTCTTAGTTTGTTTTTTACCTTTCTCTCATGAATATATATTTATAAAGTAGTTAAACATAAAACTGAAATTATTTATCAACTACTCTTACTACACTTTTGTTAAATTTTGATTTTCTATCTGAGTTTTTTTTTTTTAATCAATAAAGGAAAGATGATTTTTTCAAGAAAAAAATATCTTATGTTTGGTATAGTATTAGATAATATATAAATCTCACTTTACATTATATGTAACCATATAATTTGAAATAGATGGAACCATCTTTTTCAAGCTGGAAACTAAAAAAGCAAATAAAAAGTAAAATTGAAAATAGAATAAGCATCAACTGTCCAAATGGAACAGTACCTATACTGAAAAATACAAAAGAATATGTCGCAAATGCTAAGTATTGGGCTGAGAAACACTTCAACCCACTCACAGAAGATAGTCCAGGAACACATGTAAGTCACTGAATGATTTGTGTCATAAATATGTATATCTTGAAAAATCATATGATGTAACTTTCGGAATTTAAAGATTGCTGGAGTTAGATCACAAGATGAAGGTCCTTACCATGGTTTAGCAGCTTGGATGAGTGTGCATGATTTGAATATTAGTAGGGACCAAGCTTCATATGCTAATATATATGTTGGCAGTGGATACAACAAGAAAACTAATTTTATCCAAACCGGTTGGATGGTAAATTAACGTTGATGCATTTTTAATTTAGTTTTATATAGGTTTGCTTAACAAAATATAGTTTGACAAATAGGTAAATCCAAGTTTATTTGATGATGGACGCACCTGGAGTTACGGGTTTTGGAAGGTACATTAGCTGAAACATAAAAAAATAATCATAATTTTTTTAGTTAAAAGAAAATTATGCTAAACCATGGCGTGTTATTAAAATATGATTATTGTATTTTATATACAGTATAAGTGAAACATATAAATATCAATCTTCTGTTTTTAAAGTTGTTTCATTAAAATGTAAAAGGATAGTTAAAAATAAGAACTAAAATAATACGATTTTTTTCTCTTGTTATAAATATAGTTAAAATCTCACATTTTTATAATTTTAAATTTTATTTTTCTAAACAAACCATTTAAAATAATATAAATATGCATAGTAAAATTACATAAAATGTTTTATATTGTATTTTAAAATATAACCATAATTTTGTCTCAGACATATTTTAATACTTATTTAGTTATTCTTTTAGTCTGTATTTGTAATTTTGTCTTTTTGATATACATAAATTTTCAATTTTTATCTAGACTGTACTGATATAATAAACTGAATATTGATAGGGTGCCAATGGAGCAGGATGTTATAATACAATATGTCCTGGTTTTATTCAAGTGTCAACAACTGATCCGTTATCTGTTCCTTTTCCTTATCCCCGGAAAGGAGATAGGGCTGTTAACCCTAGTATTTCACAGGTAGTATTTATACTTTTCTAGTAACATTTTCTTGAACAATATTATACAAACCTAATGTGCATATTGTTTTTATCATTTATTAAAGGATTATGCAACCGGACATTGGTGGACAATACTCATAAGAGCCAATAAAAAGGATATAAATATTGGTTATTGGCCAAAAGAATTATTCGATATTATAGGTCGTAGTGTGGATATGGTTGGAGTCACGGGAGTAGTCCAAACTTCCACTTCTGGTATTAGTCCACCAATGGGCAATGGTCATCTGCCAACTCAAAAGGAAGATGAATCCGCACGTGTTAAAAACCTCCTCATTGTAGACACTAAATATAATTTCATGCCTAGTCGCAATTATAAGCTAGAGAAGCTATTAGACAACAACAAATGTTATGGATTAAAAGATGGAAAGAAACGAATTTTCTTCAAAGAATCTAATTTGTTCACATATGGCGGACCTGGAGGAGATTCTTGTGGAATATAAGCTTATAGAACAGTGTTTTGGCTTTTTAATAAATAATTGAGATTTTATGTTCATGTTTAAGTATTAAAATTTTATTATATCTATTTGATCTATTATTAATGCGGTGTTTTAAAAGTTTATAAAGATTTTATTTCATTAGTTAGGGGGCGGATCTTTGCATCATGTGCATATTTCTATGTTATCAAATCAAAATAATTTATGAAATATGTAGTTTAACGTAGTTTTTTTTATCAAAAATGTAGTTTAATATGAAAAAAATCTTATCAAAATAAACAATGCTATACTTGACGGTCCATACTTGACAAGGATGCATAAATCAGAACCGGTCATGATGTGAAACCAATAAAACATGAGATTTGGGCCAGAGAAGAGTTTAAAAAAGAAGAGTTAATTCTTGTAAGGACCAATAGTTACTGAAAATATTACCTAGTTCTACTGGTAACATATGCATTTGGTAATGAGCTATGGAAGAAATCTGCTCTCTGTCCTAACTCATGCACGTGATGGTTTATCAAGTGAAAGGCATTAATACTCTTCGACTCGGATTTTCTTGGTGAGATCATTCTGTAGTTGGATTGTGATAACTTTAACGACAAGGAATCTTTGTGTCTTTAATTAAGTTAATTTAATTCCACAACCTCTTAATTAAGAGCTCTTGGTGACACCCATTTTAAAAATATGTAAATTTTTAGGGAAAATGACCATGGAGGAACCAATTTGGTCGACTTCATAACGCTATATGTTTAGTCTCATAACGTCGTTGTAATTAGGTCACGGCGGGAGTAATGGTTTACTTGGCTACGTTCCTTCTCTCAAAAGTCAGAAGTCAACTTCTCCAAATTAAAAAAAAAATTAAGATCCCAAAATCCATTACTTTGTCAATATACACCATAATTCAAGTGAAGAAGCCTACTCTGAGGCAGAATTTCTTCACTTATGAACTTATTTATTGTTGTATTTTTTAATTTATGGATGAATTTTAATTTTATGAATTTGTATATATAATTGTAGGCTTATAAATTAAAATTTAAAATTTCTTATATGGTCATTATGGACCCCATGGCAGTCCATGAAAATATGGGTGTTAGTGGGTATGGTCCTTAATGGATATAGTTCTTAATAGACATGGTCACTCTATGTACGCAAACAATAAATGGACAAATGGATATGGACTAATGGATATAGGCTAATGGACATGGACTCGTCCGGTTTGCAGCTCTAGGCAGAAATAAGAAACACAGTGCCAAGTAGATAGACAATGGGTTTCTCACTTATTTACATACACAACCTTAAGAATAATCAAAACCAATACGACCATCCATTGGAAACAAAAGAAAAACAAATCCCTCTAATTATAATCTACCATCAAATAAACTTGTTTTCTTTACTTTCTTTGTCCCATGACAGAGTTCCTTCTCTATTGTATCCCTAATTCTATTCACCTATAGAGTAATAGAATTACAACAAGAGAAAGAAAAAAAGCAAACTGGGACAAAGCTGTTTTCAATTGTTCTCATAAAAATTACCTGACAAGACTTTGTCACGACTGCCAAAACAGCTCAAAATCCTTACTGTACAACGAGCGGTCTTGTATCTCCAGGTTTGCTACATGTCTATTTATGAGCTGCGACTGCATTATCTTACACACGACCAGTCCCGCTGGAAATATCCACCATTCACTTTCACCCCTGCATCCCCACCCAAAAACCACACACACATCAAAAACCCAATAGACCGAAACATAAGATTGCCACGAAGTATTACTTTCCATTGTAGTAAAACTTACATGTTTATATTCCACGGCTGAAACGGGATTTTTTTGCTTGCTGATGATTCGCTGTGATAATGAACATATCCGCAGAGAAAAGCAACAAACTGTCACACAACCAAAACTTGTCAGGTAACGTGAGACATTGCAACATCTTCCCATAGAATCAACAGTCATAGTTTCAACTGTTAAAAAATTCATCCTCATGTGACATGAACATGCAGTTCACATTGCATTTTGAAACAAAACAAGTTTTCAACCAAAAAAAAAAAAAAGAGTACTTACCACATTGACCAAGGACATGTAGTTCCACAAAGCGTAAACGCGTGCTAACCCAGCAGAGCGTCTGGGTCCATGACTGAATAAGGCATTGATTCCAGCGGGGAATGGCAAAAGCAAGCCGAGAGGTAATATAAACAAAGCCAACAGTACATCCACCATAGAAATCGAATACAGCTGGAGCAGCGTGAGCAAGACTAGACTAAAATCTCCTAAAAGTAACATCGAAATAACTAAGCCAACCATATCCTGCAGTATCATAGGATATAACAGAGGGAAGAGTTATTGAAAAGTTGGACAGCGCAATATAGAAGAAGACATTCATATTATAAGAATTTGGATTGGAGATGTACCTGGTGGCCCACAGGTTTAGTGTTGTGAATTAAGAAAGAGAGAATAAAAAACATGTCTCTCTTCTCTTTGAGACTCGGTAAGCTGTCACCGTCGATTATCCCTGCATAGTTCTTTCTGCGTGTAGCATAATCCTCAGTGTTTGTGTGGTTTTGGTTGTAGAGCATACTCTCTCTTAAACGTGCCGGAGAATTCTCTTTGTGTGCACCCACGCCATAACTAAAAGTCAGAAGAAAAAGACATCATAACTCCGCATAGCTAAAAGGAAGTGCATAACGAACACATGCTGAAGTGTGAGATCACAAAAAAGCCTTAAACTTCTAAAGTGATCATCTGATTTATCTAGATTGCTCAGTTCATAAATTATGTCTATTGTAACTACGAATGAACCCGACGAAAGGATGCAATTTATCATTTATATACCGTGGCTGGATCTCAGTCCATGCTGTTTCACCGACACACTGAGGTGACGTTGGTTCACAATCCTCAGCAGCATGAATCAAGAGACCATATTGGCAGTAACCACAAGCTGTAGTCTGGAACCAGGCCAGATCAACCCGTATGCCATGTGTTTCTAGAGCGGGGTTCGCATGAGTTTCTAGCCATCTCAGAACAGAATGAAACGTTGATCTCAGACGCCCACGGCGAACAAGGCGTAATTGAGCATTTACACCAGCCACCAGTCTGTACCAAGTAGTCGGAGCAACGAGCTGAGAAAATAAAACAATGACAAAGATCAATAAAACCTCTAAAATGGCTGCTGAAACTGCTTCTCGTTAACTAAGGAAGAAAGGAACCAACCTGATTCATCAGACTAGTAAGAATATTGTCATTTTGAAGTGAGAAAGGAGCCATGTAACTGCCATCACCACCAAACAATATGGGCATTGGAAACCTTTGGTGAAGCCGAGGTGGAAGGTCTGTCCTTTTTTCATCCCCACCAAGGAAGAAATCCAGATATGCAAGCATCAAATCGGAGGTGGCAGCGACCTATATTTAGAAGAAAAAAATATACACTAAAGCTTAAAACAACAAATCCTTGTAAAACGAATCAGATACTCTGAAACTATGTAGTCCATTGAGTGATTATGAGATTAAATCATCAAGAAATCACCTTCAGACCCTCGTATAGAGCCCGGGAGCGACAGGAGCGTAAACAGGAATGATCATATTCTGAACGTACAAACTCACGCAATTTTTGCAATTTTAACTTCCGCCGCCATTGCTGCCAAGACCACGCAAGCGGATATGCAACCACTGAAAGAATACTATATATTGCACCTTCCCACCACTGATATGCAGCTATAGAGTTGATTTCGTCCACAAACGTGTTAAATGCAGCCTCATATCTAAAGATTCCAAAATCATATGAGGACATTTCAGAGCCCAGACAACATGTTAGATAACTATAGAAAAAACAATGAGACACAATTCCAATCAGCTTGGAGATAAAACAAGAAACAACTAACACTATCTCTTTTATTTCTTCCGGGGGAATATGCGAGAGATGCCATGGCTCACTGAATGTATTAGGACCCATAAAATACATTCTATGCACATGACTCTGCGATTGCTCTGCTCTATTTGTTTCCAAGACCTAAAAAAAGAAATAACATTATATACAACATAACATTGTAAAGTCTGTAATATAAGGAGAATTTGGCAGGTTATTTCACTCAGTCATGTATGCTAGCCATACACTAGTTGCATTTGGAGTGACAAATCAGAAAATACATACATCATTCTTCATTTGCTTCGCAGAAAGTAAAGACAAATAAACAGTTTTTGGATCTAATGTTACAAGACAAAGAAAATCATCTAACCTCATTTAGTGATTCAAGGAAAGGGAAGGAATGATCAATTTGAGAGCCATGATGTGTGGGAGCTGGGCCAGGTAAATCATCAACTCCAACAAATTTCATTCTTGCAACACTAAGTACAAGTGCTAAGAGGATGAGGAGACCCATCAGAAGAAGACCAAACAACCAAGGCCCACCAAATGTGTAAATTAACTCCTCCAGAGCGGTGTAACAGTGTGGCATGTGATACCTTTCCGATATGCATCGATATGGACATGGTGTCTCAGAAACACCACCTGTTATTAAGCATAGAAGATTCCAAGGTTTATACTTGATACAGGTAAATGAATAATAATAAAACAAGATCATAGCCAACTTAAACAAACAGTTCTTTATGAGTTCATTATCGAGGGAAAATACAGATTTCGGGTTGGCAACTGAACCCGAAACAAAACTTGTCAACGAGGAAATTTATAGCACAAATATAATACACAAGAGCTCAAGATATATGCGAATGCTATTTGTACCTCGAACTGGAACATAGACAGCACGAGTTGGAAGCTCATCAACGGGACAAGGACGGCAAAGAGTCGTGTCAGATCCAGTAACATTCTTGAATGTACCAGATGGACACTCCTGAAGAAAAGTAGGAATTGGGAATCTAACGAGCTTAGATAAACTACAATAACAACTCAATCGTGATAAGGGAACAAAAGGCAAATAGAAAATTTCCACCCATGATATTATGTAGCAGCAGAAAACGTTGAACTAAGTTTTCCTAACCTTGCAAAATATACCGTGGAGTCCTTTTGGACAAGGCCTTCCAGTTACTGTGCCATTTTTGCCAGAAAATTCATCATCTAATGCCGCTCCCCCCCTACAATTACAAAGAGAAACAATGTTAATGGGACATGCTGGAAAATAATATCAAACAATAGCAAAGAAATGGGAAATGCACAGGTATTTAAAGGCCAGACCGTGCATGGATTATCCCTTTCACACTAGCAATAGGCTGGTATATGTCTCCAGTGGGAATGTTAGACCAATGAAAATGAATCCTCCCACCTCCGCCACCACCACCACCAACAGGACTGCCTGACCCACCGCCAGTTGAGAGAAGAGACGACTCTCCCAGAATAAGATAACGCAGAAACAAAAGAACTGTTCCACCAGAACCACCACCAGGTGCTACAACAGAACCATTTTCATCTCTGCTCAAACGTTTGACACTTTCTCCATCAGCCTTGATTGAGCCTTCAAGTGATAATCCAGATAGAGGCTGCTCCCGTGAACCAATCACTGACCAGATTCAAACGAAAGAAAAGAACAGGTTAAACAGTATTATCTTGAAAGAAATAAGCTTTCATGGCAATCACAGCATGCACAGTAGTGTATTGGCTAAACGATGACAAGGTCCTATAATGTTAACAGGCTATAAATTATAAACTTATCATAATAAAAGAAATAGAATTAGTCAAATATTTGGCACACGTACGAATAATCAGTAGTCTACATCATACACTCTATATCAAGTCCTATGAAGACACAACCTAATCTCGTGTTAAATAGAACTCCAGAATCATCAAAAACTCTTGACATTTCATACCTACAATACCACCACCAGCAGATGAATAATCCGGGCTATAATCACCGCTTCCACTGCCAAGCTCACAAGGGAGATCTGCATCCCCATACGTAATTCCACCTTCAACACAGCTGTTATTGTAACATACACGGCCCCCTTTACCGCCATGCCCACCACCACTACCAAAGCCATTTCCAAGCAATTTACCTTCACCTACACCACCTCTACAACCTGTGACACACACAAAACAATTGCATATTTATGATGCTAAGAAATACAATACAAAAACATAAGAACATCTCTTCTTTCTCCCTATGCAAAATGCGTAGTAGCGCCTTAAACTTATAGTGGGGGAGAAAGCCAAGGACATGCCCATACGAAATGTATAAGTATAATGCGCGATCAAAACAAAATCCAAAAAGAAAATAGCTTATTGTTTACCCATTCCACTAGCACTAATCTCTCCAGAGGATTCAAGGGTTACTGTTTTTGCACGGTGGAAATGAACTACTGATCCTTTGATGAAACCTTCGACGATAATATCCTCAACTCGGCATATCTAGAAAGAAAGAAAAGTTATCAGAATTTCCATGCTGAAAGAAAGAAAAGATATCAGAATTTTCATGCCAGAGCATGCTGGTTTAAGTACGGCAGAAGTACCTGTAGAGTGAAGGACAGAGACGAATTGACATTGCAATCCTCTGGAGGATTCAGTAGTTCATAGGGGCAATCTTGCCGATCACAATATAGCTTTGGTGTACTGCAAAGGATGTGAACTCGATTAGTGTTAGCTGATTTTATCTCAGAAGAATATGGAATAAAAAAATGTGGCATTTTCCTTCACACTTACACAGCATCTCGGGATGCATTCTGCAGAGGACCACGCAAAATAGATCCAGGCCCAACCTTCAATTTCCAGGGGAAAAAAGAAAGAAGTTGTTATCTTCTGGACGGACAAATCAAGTACCTTTCTATATCTATTATTTAAAAGCCAATATGGCCGTTAAAGGAGACCGATTGTCAAATTATGCTAGTTTTATCACATTTTCGTAGCTATAAACACCAACTATCTTTGCATCTGCACAAAATAGTCATAGAATGCAGGAATGTCACTAAAACAAACAGACGGAAACCTCTTACATAAATCCGGTAAAACAGTGACAAAACAAGCCGCTGTGCTTCAATTGAATCCCCTGGTCCAGTTAGATTCAAGAGACCTTGTCCATGGACAAAAAGATTTGCATTTGAGCGAATCACAGATGATTCCTATATTTAGAATGAGAGGTCATACAAACAAATTAGATGCAACGGCATGTAATAAAGTTACTAGGAGGAAAACAATGACATGAATTTGTGAGTACCCTAAGAACGAATAAATTGCTAGCCTCAAGTGTGGAAGTCGAAACAGTTGTATCTCCCCCTCCTCCATCTATATGCAATTCTGAATTCCACATCAAGAACATCTTGACAGACATACTTAATGCCCCATAAACCTGGTCGTACCAATAAACACAAAGCATGACGAACAAATTTACATGAATACCAAAATAAAATCTAGGATATGCAGAATGGCCAGGCCAAGTAAACCAAGAATGAAAGACATATTAACAAAACAGAATTATACATATCTAGCTCAAACAGACACAATGTTGTTGCATCCGAATTTCGGAAAAGGTGGAGAACAAGATAAGACTGACCTTGATAATGGAATCACTCATTAAGAGTTCTTCGGCCAGTAACTCAAATACTGATGTGCCATAATGAGACAATCCGAAGCTCAAAACACCACCACACAACAAACTAATTTGTCCTTGAACCTACATAATGAATTCTGCTTGAGTACTACATCTTTAAGAATTGGGTTAGCGGTAATGGCATAAGCCAAAGCAAAATAATATGCTGAGATGTGGAAAATTCACTGAAAACCTAAATATGCATATACAGAAGCAACAAAAAAATGTAGAGGAGAAAAAAAAAATGTAGAGAATAGACAAATGAGTTGCAGAAAAAAAAATCATTTTTATATGAGATAACAAATAGTCCTAGCATCAAAACTGCAAAAGTTGATCAAACAGTTGGCCTACAAAGCCCATGTACTGGAAATTCATTTTCTAAATACCTGGACACGACTCCATAGCAGAGGACAAGTTGCTCGCGCTTTGTCCTGAATATAAATATTGGTCCAACGAGGCTGGAAGGGGAATTCTAAGAGAAGCGTATAAGTGTCTGTCGTCAGATTGTAGTTGCTAACGAAAAGACTTCGGGGAACAGCATCGTATAGGGTGCCAGCAGCACCTGAGTTATCTGGACACCCGATACTGTATCCGCCTGCATGTAGGAGAATGAAATTAGTTTACATGA
Source organism: Brassica oleracea var. oleracea (assembly GCF_000695525.1). NCBI lineage: Eukaryota > Viridiplantae > Streptophyta > Magnoliopsida > Brassicales > Brassicaceae > Brassica > Brassica oleracea. The sequence continues at coordinate 50,181,291 of NC_027756.1, read as the reverse complement.
TTGAAGATGTTAAGAAAGTATGTATTAAAATAACTCACCCAAAACATAAATAAAAACTATAAGAATATACAATATGTGCAGATGTTAGCAAAGTAACCAAGTAAAATCAGAATGAAGAATTTTGATGTGATAATTAATCAGCTGAGAGAATGGAATTATGTCATTGAATTTAAGGGTTCATACTTTAATACCCGATCAATTTCGCAAGAGTTACAAGTTCTGGAAGTGTGGATATTATTACGAGGTCCAGAAAGAAACAGTGGCCCTCTTAAGGAAGAGAAACTAACCATGCACAAAGATCTTTGGGTCATCATGCCTACTAAAAATATCGACAGATACTCTTCCACCACCCCCACCACCGTAGCCACTCCCACCACATGCACTAATCTTTCCGATTCCAGTCCTGCATTTATGATAAAAGCAAAGCATAAGATGATAGCTGAGATCAATTTACCAAGAAACACTTAAAATCCGTGTAAATCAAAGCAACAGCTAGTAAAAGAGAGACTGGAAACTAGATCTCATTACATCTTATATGCCGTGATGAAGATGCTGCCACCAGACCCACCACCGCCTTTGGCTCCTCCATAACCTCCCTCTGCCAAAAGACTCCCATTAACATCCAAAAACTGCGTAATATTCATTTTCACTCTCCCTCCACCCCCTCCTCCATAATCAATCTCCCTGCTCGTCGACCCTCCTTTACTACCATAGCTCCACGGCTTACTCAGAGTCGACCACGAGTACGCATCACCTCCCCACACATCCTCCGGAAGCTTCCTAGTATCAGTCAAACAGCAAGCCCCTCTACCACCATGCCCACCACCAGCCCCATCAATCCCCTGCGGCGTCCCGCTAGTCTGCGACGGAGGGCTCCCAGCTAAACCCGTCGTGTTCACTGCCGATCCACGGGCAAAGCTAGCGTTACCAGCCGAAAGCTCAAACGTCCCGGCGACGATCGTAGACGCCGCGCCTAGAGAGAAGTTCCCAGAGACGTTGATAGCTATGGAGCATCCGGGGATCGCGCAGTGAAACTTAACCCCAGGTAGGATGATGAAATTGCCCTTCCCAGCTATATACACATCTTTAGTAAGATTCAAATCAGCTACGATCTTACAAGTAGTATCCAAAAGCCCGACGCCGCCTAGATCGTCGGTGCAAGATACCGAGGGTCCGTGCGGAGGCGGCGGTGGCGGAGCTGGCGGCGAGTAATCCTGGTGGAAAAGCAGTGACTCCGAATCCGGATCCAAACCCGAGTTAAAACCCGAATTAGGCTCCACGATGGCGAATCGATAGCTTGAGCTAGGGTTTACGGCGAAAACCGCAACCGATACGAAGAAGAAGAAGACGATGAATTGAAATCGAGCCATCCTGTAGTATCAAGAGTCATCACGGACGCAGTCCAACCCTAATTGGGTTCATTGAGCTTAGTTGGAGTTGACGAAATTGAAAACGCAGAGACTCGATTAAACTATTCAACACACGCACGATTTATGCATACATCAGCATACACATAGCTGTGTGCATGTATATGTATAGTCGTCTTGTAGAAGAAGATTTGAGGAAAAGCGGATAAACCCCCGCAGCGAAAATGGATTCTTAGAGAGAGAGAGAAGTGTTGCTTTTTCCTTTCTCGGAAGTGAGAGAGAGCTTCCAAGGAGAAGGAAACAGGTTGGAACGGAGAGTAGTTACGATCCGGTGCGTGCGGCTTCACCGTAACCGCGAAGATATCAGCTAAAATCTTTCTTTTGGTTATAACGAATCGTATTGCGACACGTCATTCTCAGATTAGTCTGTATCGTGGTTTACATGCAAGTGGAAGTGTCAGCTGAATCTTAATTTGTTCTTTGTCCAATCAATATATGACACATGTCATTTTTACGTTTTAATTACTAGCTTTGCTGTTCCATGGGTTAATAATGGCTGGTCTTTAAAAAAATAATTAAACCGAACGTCAGGAGCATATACGTTCGGACAAACGGTGTTTAATTGGGCTTGATGGGCCCTGTTTCCGAACACGTGCCCACTCTGAGTGTGAGGTGTTCAATTTTCAGAAACAGGAAGGAAAGGCGTGTAAAAACAAACATTAACAAATCTGGCTGGCCCAATAGAAAACTAGCAGCATTATCATTATCAATTTTTTTATTTATCAAACCAATTCAAATTTTTACGTTCTCCATCATATTATATCCACTACTTGAAATGAAAAAAATAATAATATATATATATCTTTAATTACATGATTCAGCCGAAATGATAAGTTATTGGTGTGTATGCTTAAACAATCTACAGCTTCAGAATATACGTAGGATACAATTATATAAACTTAACCATCGTGTTGAGGATATATATTATCGGGAGTCATGGGCCATGGCTTGTGGACTTTTTGTTCAAAGTACAAGATTGTGGTCAACAAAAAATAATTAGAAATAATGGCATGCATGATGTAACATGATATTATGTGGTTTATTTTATTCGTATCAGAATTTAAACAAATGCAATTTGACTTGCATATGACTCATCACGCCGAGTTCCTCACCGAGGGGAAGACTGTTTTTTCCGTTACCATCCGCAAACGCAGCTTTTGCGGTTGGTAGCGGTTGTTAGCGGTTCGCAACAATCATTCAAACCGTTCTAAACCGTTTTAAACCGCTTCAAACCTCGTAAATCTAAAAGCTGGTTCCAGCTAACGTTTGCGGTCGCGGACGGTTGCAGGAGGATAATTTTTTTTTCTTTTTCTAAAACAATATAAATACAAAAATAAAAAAATTCAATAAATTTTTAATTATAAAAATACTAAAATATGTCTATCATTTTTAATTAATATTATAAATTTTTATAATAAAAATAAATTTAATAAATTTAAAATTTTGAAATATAACTTTCTAAACATAAATATTATATTTATTATAATTTTATGAATTTTGATATTTTTTATAATTATATTAAATGTAAATATTGTTAATTTATTATTTAATTGTTACTGCATTTTGTAGTTAACCAGTCATAAGTATCCCGCAAACACATCAATTTTTAACCGCATTACCAGTCGTACAAATCTCTTAAAACCGCTAAAAACCACAACCACCCGAATGTGCAAACTTCCGCAACTGCAACTGCAGCAGCAAGAGCAACCGTTGCGTTTGAACGAGTCAGACGTTAACTCTGTCTTTGTCTTTGGTATATTTGTTAGCAACAGCCCTATCGTAGAGTGTCATTAGCTTTAACCTTATGTGAACCAATATCAAACCGGTCGACTCACCCAGGCGTTATTTGACGCCTAAAAATTGCGCGAAAAAAAGTAGATTTTTGTTAGGTGCTTACTTC
>NC_027756.1:50167777-50177953 GCF_000695525.1 Brassica oleracea var. oleracea | reverse complement strand
AAAAAAAAAAAAAAAAAACTCGCCACCCCTGGCCCTGATCAGATCTACACTTCCTCCTCGCACCAGAAATTTTCCGGAGTTCGTTCCTTTGCTCATACCATTTTCGCGAATTCAAAAAATGGATTTCATGAAGGTCTTCGATCAAACGGTTCGAGAGATGTGGGTTTGCCCCTCCTTTCTATCTATTTTTCATTCGATTTCGATAGATATTAGATTGTGTTTCGATTCAAATCTGGTAGATCACTGGTTGATGATATCTTCGATTGATTTTTCACTTACAGAAAGAGGGAGGTGAATCTGAAAGTTTTGCAGGTTCCAGAGATGGAGCAAAAGGTGATTTCTTTTTAATCCTTTCTACTATGTGCAAACAGTGTCTCTATATTGCTCGGCTAATTGATATGCGAAATGATTGAGTATTGAATGTGTTCGGATGCTGAATAATGGGTTCTTAGTTGATATATTAGATCCATCTTCAGGACTATGAAGTCTAGGGTTCGAGTCCAAGGAATTACAAGTTAAGCTTGAGAGTTGATGTTTCAACTAATAACGTTTACAGAGTCCAATGTGTTGGTAACTTAGTATCCTAGTTTCCAATATTGTCTGTGTAAATTGTAATCATCGTATTCAGTTTATTCATCTCTAGTCTTTATATTGTTTATTAACAAATGGCTATGTTTAAGTACAGGTGTTAGATGCTACTGACAATGAGCCTTGGGGTCCGCATGGTACTGCTTTGGCAGAGATTGCACAAGCCACTAAGAAATTGTAATCTCTGGATTCTTTTTCTTTTCTTTTTTTTTTTTTACATTTCATTAAACTTGGAAATGATTTTGATTATATGTTGCCTTCCTTGTACATTTGCTATATGTTTTTAGCTCGGAGTGCCAGATGGTTATGGGTGTTTTGTGGACTAGACTGACTGAGAGGGGAAAGGATTGGCGATATGTGTATAAGGTGAGAATCTTCTTGATATGTCCCTGTAATATTTGGAAGTTACAGTTTATGATTCGATTTTTTTTTTCTTCTTCCAGGCGCTGGCTGTTATTGATTATCTGATTTCAAATGGGTCAGAACGAGCAGTTGATGAGATTATTGAGCATACGTACCAAATATCTGTCAGTATATCTCTCTTACATATTGATAGGCCGTTTCGTTTTTTTTACTGACATCATCTTTGTTTGTGATTTGTCATCCATGTAGTCACTCTCGAGTTTTGAGTATGTTGAACCGAATGGAAAAGATGTGGGAATCAATGTGAGAAAGAAGGCGGAGAACATAGTTGCCCTCTTGAATAATAAGGAGAAAATCTCAGAGATCAGAGACAAAGCAACAATCAATCGTAACAAGTTAGTTTCTATACAAGTGAATATAACTAATTTGCCTGTTCTTCTTTACGCGTTGTCGCATTTAATCGGTTTTGCTGCCTCGAATTAGGTATGTTGGCCTCTCATCAACAGGAATATCATATAAGTCTGGTTCAGCTTCGTTTGGTGGTAGTTTTCAAAGTGGTTCAAGCAGTTATGATAGGGATTCCAGAGGAAAAGACAAGGACGACTACGAGTCTTTTCAAAAGTCAAGGCGCGGTGTTAAAAGCGAAGAGCGACCCCTCCCCCATTGATATGCCGTTGTTATTGACTTATTGATTTTGGGTGTATCTTCAACGTGAGAGTTTTCTCAGTTGATGATGCTCGTATGCTTTTTCTTTGTTTTGTTTTTGACTCATTTTGTGTGAACAAATTAAATTGCATTCTTGCTCAGTCGGTTCAATCATTGATGTGCAGTACGGACCATGATAATCTATCCAGTGGAAAAAAGTCACCCGACTCTGGAAAACATAGTTCCATACCTTCACATGCATCTGCAGCTCCTTCAAACAACGATGATGATTTTGATGACTTTGATCCACGTGGAACTTCGAGTAATAGTATGTTACTTTCAACGATGGCTGAACTTGCCGAATGTTTATTTTTTAAATGAGTAAAATTTGGTTTTGTGAATTATAGCGCACAACATGTATACATTTTTTGTATGTCCATGTCTTATATGTATGGTTTTTCTTTTCTGCAGGTGCCAACCAAGTGGACCTTTTTGGAGCAGATCTGATTGGTGACTTCTTGGATTCTGGGCCAACTGAAACATCTTCCACCAACAATAATGGGAAGTTTCAAGAGGCGGACTTGTTTGCTGATGCATCTTTTGTATCAGCCTCCAGTCCAGGAACAGACTTTGGGTCGCAGACACAGGTGTGTGACTTCTTTCTTCCAAGCTAGTATACAGCTTTTAACATTAAAATTTCCCCGATTAAAAGCCCATTCATATGATGCATTCGAGCTGCTTATTACACTTTACAATGACTTGTCCTGTTGAATCATAGACTCATATCCTTCCTCATGTTTGTTTCTACAGAAAGAAGTTGATCTTTTCTCTGTATGTGAAACTTCTGGCACGGTTTCTTCAGCTCCTCCGACGGTTGATCTTTTTGCATCTCCTGAAACAGTTGCACGCCCAGAAGCCAAGATTCCTAAACCTGAGCCGATGACCACTCCAAGCATTGTTGACCCATTTGCTGCAGTTCCTATGGAAAATTTTGATGGATATGACCCTTTTGGTGCCTTCACTTCTCACTCGGCTTCAGTCTCTACAAGTCCACAGGCTCCAGTTCTACATGGGAGTGCAACAAGCACCACAAGCCCAATGTCTTTGGCAGACTCAAAGCCACAGCAGTTGCAAAAGAAGGATTCTTTCCAAGTGAAATCTGGAATCTGGGCAGATTCACTGAGCCGTGGACTGATTGATCTCAATATAACTGCTCGTAAGTCAAAACTTTCTCTTAACTTTTTCTTGTGTACTTTTGCTGTGCACTAGTATGTGATAGATAACTAAAAGAGAAAGTAGTTTCTTTTCTCTTGAATCGAGCCTGTTGCAGATCAAACCCAAAAGGCCTAGTTGATGAATTACATCCCAGCTAATTAATGAATTGTGAATATATATAGTCGAAATACTTAGCCCACATAAGCTCCAATAACATGTAGCTTGACTTACCATTGCGTCAGTAAATTATAGGGCTTTTTGCTTTCAGAGTACCTGCTAATTTATTCTCCTTGTAACCAGCTAAAAAGGCTTCTCTTGCGGATGTGGGCGTTGTGGGAGGCCTGAGCAATGAAGAAGGGAACAAGGCATCTGCTGCTGCGTACTACTCAGGGTGGTCCATGGGTGCAGGATCCGGGCTGGGTAAAACGGGACTCTACAGTGCACAGCAGCAGCAACAACAACAAACACCTGATGATTTCTTCTCCAGCCTCAGTAACCAAAGGTACCACCAATCCGGAGGCTTTAAGCAGTGAATTGCATCAGATGGAAAAAAGCATATCAGGCTTGATTCTACATTCATACTGGAAAAATACCTCTGTTTTATTATATTGGGTTTGTTGTTCTTACACCTTGATGCCATTGTTGCTGTGACCATTACTTTGGGTCTAAAATGAGAGAATCTTAATGGTTTCTGAGAAGAGAGTATCATCACCGGTCGTTAAGTTTTGTTTCGGTGATAGAACAAAGTATATGTATCTCGTCCGGGCCTTACAGAGAATTCATTGGCATATTTGTCCATACATTTTTCCTTTCGTTTGATATGAATGATGAATCATATCGCCACAAATCTTTTTCATTCATTATTGGGATTTAATTACAGTCCAACAATAAAAAACATTAAAACCACGCAATTCTAAAACTTTATTAATCCTAAAAAAAATTAAAGGAAGTAAATAAAAAAAAAAAGTTAACGCATGATTTGATTCCGATATTTCCCAAAGACTACGCGAGAACAGACAAAGCGGTCAGCCAGAAAAAGAAACCGCTTCCACTTTACTTTTCAAAGTTAGTCTTCTCGATTCATCATCATCACCCCCTCTCTCTCTCTCTCTCTCCATCTCCAAAGCTTGAAGATCGATTGGTAAGTTTTCAGTACTTTTCCTGTAATCTTCACACTATTCGGTTCTCGTAAGCTCGACACGTGGATCATCCTCTGCTTTCACTTAGTTTCCTCAAGTAGCTACTAGCTCCGGATCCACTTACGCTCTCAGATCAACTTACCGACGGTTACAAAAGTTGATTCACTTCTCCGAGCTCCGATCTGCTATTCCGGCGAAGAAATATCGTTCGAATCAACTAGAGATACTACTTTCTTTGGAGATTCCGCGTGCTAGAGTCAGGATGAAGCTGCTTCATAGACTTTGTTGATTAGAGATGAGATCCCGAAGTCTCCAAGTAAATTAGGATCTCACTAAGTTAATCAAAGTGTTAGGCTACTTGATAGCGATTCAAAAAATCAGCAAATCGGTTGCTTAGATTTGATACTAGAGTCTCTTTATAAGGATGCAGACTAGGGTTATACAGATGGAAGATGGGAAAGAGAACGGAATCTTAACTAGAACAGGCAAGTCTAAGCCGTTTCCAGCGAAACTGCTTCTAATACTAGGCCTTTTCCTTGCTTTCGCTCTCACCGTCTTCGTCATTAGTGTATCTACAATCAAGTATACTGGATTACAAAGCGTAGTAACCACCGTCACTTCTGGCTTCGTGACGTGCCGCGAGGACGAGCCCAACAGTTTGAGTAAATGGATACAGCCTCCTGCTGTTCTGATGCATAACATGAGCGACGAAGAGCTTCTTTGGCGCGCTTCTTTCTGGCCTCGGAGGAAAGAGTATCCGTTTCAGAGGGTTCCGAAGGTTGCGTTTATGTTCTTGACTAAAGGTCCCTTGCCGCTTGCTTTGCTCTGGGAGAGGTTTTTGAAGGGTCACAAGGGGCTTTACTCGGTTTATGTTCATCCGCATCCGTCTTTTACCGCCAAGTTTCCAGCTACTTCTGTTTTTCACCAGAGGCAGATACCGAGTCAGGTCTGGTTCTTTTGACACCTCTTTGTGTTTGGTGGATAGCATTTACATTTAGTAATGAGATTCCATGTAGTCATTCTTATTGAAGTATTTGTTGGGGTTACTAATCACATAGAGTATCAGAAAGTGTGACTTTTGAATCATACTTGGTTTCTTTAGTAGCCAGCCTTGTGTTCAAGCAGTTCTGTCTGGTTACTTTAAGCAGCTAGTTGGTTCTGTATTTGATCTGATTGTAATTTGGAAATCTACTTCATTGTGCAGGTTGCAGAATGGGGGAGAATGACCATGTGCGATGCGGAGAAGCGGCTACTAGCTAACGCGCTTCTTGATATCTCCAACGAATGGTTTGTTCTCGTCTCGGAGTCATGCATACCGCTCTTCAACTTCACGACGATCTACAGCTACTTAAGCCGATCGAAACACAGCTTCATGGGCGCTTTTGATGACCCTGGACCGTTTGGGCGAGGCCGCTACAACCACAACATGGAACCTGAAGTTCCCATCACCAAATGGCGAAAAGGGTCTCAATGGTTTGAGATTAACCGGGAGCTCGCAGCTACCATTGTCAAAGACACATTGTATTACCCCAAGTTCAAAGAGTTTTGTAGGCCTGCTTGCTATGTGGACGAGCATTATTTCCCTACGATGTTGACGATTGAGAAACCAATGGCGCTGGCTAACCGGAGCCTGACGTGGGTGGACTGGTCTAGGGGCGGCCCCCACCCGGCTACGTTTGGGCGGTCTGACATTACGGAGAAGTTCTTTGAAAAGATACTTGATGGAAAGAACTGCATTTACAATGGTCGTAACACTTCCATGTGTTATCTCTTTGCGAGGAAGTTTGCTCCAAGTGCTTTGGAGTCTTTGCTTCACATAGCTCCCAAGATTCTGGGATATTGAGATAGAGAGGAGTGTCTCTGAACCTCTTGAAACCATATAGAGATAATGAAATGGATGTGATATGGATTCTGTCCAAGAAATTACTGTGATATTATTTTATTTTGTTTGTTTTTTATATACTAGTTTGGAAGAAAATGAGATATTATAAGAGATAACGTTGCACAACAGGATCCATTCGTATGCTTATAGCCTTATCTTTATACCTGAAGAAAAGCTATGTATAGAACAATGTGGGTTTCTAAGGTTCACATCCCTGATGCCTTCAACCAGATAGGAAACATTAAGATGCGGTCATGCACAATTCTGCTGAATCATTTCGAGATTCTGAGAATAATAGTATATGTTTTGAACCAAACAAATTAACGGTTGGTAGATTGGTAGGTAATTCCAAAGTCTGAATTATCTCGTGAGGAGTCGTCTCTAACTCGTTTTCTTTTGATTCTTAGAAGTTATACTAGTAAATTGCTTACCGACCAAGTCTTTTTTGCTTTGAATGGGAACAAAAGACAGCCAGGTGTATTCACACTTTTACGCCTATTGGAAACTTCTCGAATCCCTCAAGAGCCTGCCAACCGGCTACCATCTGTCTTTTTATAGTATAAACAATTCAATAAAGTTAACTCTTTATGGGCAATTCGTTAAAGTAGTTTAAAAGGCTGTCATCAGGCTAATGTTTATTTTAGTGTACATAAAAGAATATAATTATGACATCTTTTTATTATTTACTAGTTATTGTTTACCACATACTCCACAGAATCCACCAGATTATAACCTATGTTTACTAGAATGGAGAAAATTCCACAAAATCCACCAGATTATCAAAACAAAATAATGAAAGTAGTGCTATAAGATAAACTTTGAAATGATCCTTCACTCCTTTACCAACTCAAGCACTATGATCATCTACTCATCAAGCACTATGATCACCCACTCATTTACCAAATCAAGCACCATCTTTGATATTTTATGTATTGTTGCTCACTATAAATACCATCACTCATCTCACTCTTTTGTACACAATTACATCTTCTTCTTCTTCCTTATAATAAACTCTTTCTCTCATATTAAGTGTTATTTGCTTCCTACGGGTATTGAATTCTACTCTTATTTAAATTTCCCGATACTATAAATTATAAGTTATTTCATAACACATACATATATCCCATTTAAGCAACGCCATTAATTCTTTGGTCCATTTATTAGCAAATAATCAAGTCGACAAACAAAAGAATCTCTTAGAAGATTCTCATAACTAAGTATGGTGTTTATAATTTATAGCATACTAAATAGCATATCTAAATTATATTAATTAAAAATCCAATAGAAGTATATTTCGTTAAAATTTTGCAACACAATTTTTGTGTAATTATTAATTATTAGATCCCTTTGTTTGTATATTAGTATTACATTAGTTTCAGTGAAAGGAAGGAATATATTTTAGTTTTCTGAAATTTACTATAAAAACCTAACCTATAATTTTGTTATTTCATTATTATGAAATTTAATAGAGAAAAGGTCCAATAAAACAAATGAAATGGAGAGAAGGAAAGACTTTGTAAGAAAGAGGAAGAAGAATCAAAGAAAAATATAATAAAAACAAAATTAGAAACAAACGCATGCACCCCCCTCTCCTCTTCTCTCTCTCTCTCCTCTGCTTTCTTCTTTAGCTTCTTAGGGTTTTTGATCTCTCGCTTTAGGTTTCCGTTTCAAATCTCTCGTCCCCAATGTCTACTTCGCCGGCGAATATGAAGAAGTCTCTCCACGGTTTCTCTTCTCCTCTCACCCTTGGACCTCAAGTCTCTGCTGTCACTGACGTGGACCCCAAATCGGACCCATCGCCGGAGACGCCGCCCGTTTCCAACCGAACCGTTGCGTCGCGATCGTCTCGTCAGCCGCGCCTCTCCTTCTCCTCACTCGCTCCGTCGTCCGAGCGCGATCACCAGAAGAAGGTGAAATCGGAGGAGAATCCGCCGCGGAGAGAGGAAGTTCCGGTGTCGGCGGAGGAGGACGAAGAGAAGAGGAAGTGGAATCTGCGGCCGAGGAAGGCGTGCGGCGGAGGAGGAGCTTCGGAGGCGAAGAATCAGAAACCAGTCGCGGCGGTGGCGGAGGCGAAATCGAACAGGCAGAGAGGGATTCCGGCGGAGTCTCCCGGGTTAGGCGGCGGCGGCGGCGTTGAGGCGAAGAACGAGAATCACAGGCTCTGGGTGGCTCTGTCTCGTGACGAGATCGAGGAAGACGTGTTCAGCATGAGTGGGAACAGGCCATCTCGTCGGCCACGGAAGAGGACCAAGACCTTGCAGAAACATCTCGATGTAAGTCTCCTCCAGGTGTTCGACGAATTGCCTCTCCGAGAAAGATTGTTTTTTTTTATTAGCGTATCGTGAATGTGTGTGTGCGAGTGTAGGTTATCTTCCCTGGGTTGTGTCTTGTGGGGATGAATGCTGATTGCTTCAGAGTATCCACTTCTCCCGCTAAGGTACTTTTAGGCTTGGATCAACCTGCCCATTTAGAGCTACATATTGATCCGTAAGATTGTGTGAAGTTGAAGCAAATGAGGTTTTATATTTTTGTTGCATTGTGTTGTTAATTGTAATATTCAATTAATGACAAGAAACCATGTAACAGCTGTTGTATTTCATTTTGCAGCGATGATCGGCCTATAAACATATGTCGACAAAAGGTTAAGCCATCTCCCTTTTTGAACCTTTATCATTTTCATGCTTAATATTATCCATTGCTTTGTTTTTTTGAGCAGTGGGAGTAAGTAGTTGGGAACTTGTTTCTGGTTTGTTGCAGGGTAGATAGGGATGCTTGGTGACATGGTCTAGAAATATCCAGAATACACAACAGTAAAAGATAGGAAGAAGAAATATCTCAAGAGGCATTGTCTTGTCTCATATCAAACTTAGCAGGAACAACGTTATATAAGTAAATATGGGTTAGTAAGTTCATAAACTATTTATAAAGAGAGAGAGGGTGGTTGGTTCGATTTTGAGTTATCGATAATGAAATACAGAAAATCGGTTAGTATGGTGCTTTGGTGTAGTTAAATTGAATCTCATGGTGGAGTACATTTTATTTCTCTGTGTTCTTTTCCTTTTAACTTGCCAAAGCAGAGCAACCGTATATGATTTAAGAAAAGTTTTATCAAACCATATAAAGCGAGACTCATAAGGTCTCTTAGAGAAATCAAGTAAATCTGCAGTTTAATACTTAAAATGGTACTACTGCATAATTTCATAATTACATCGAAAAGGTGAAAGTGTCACAAATGTGAGACGTAGACCACTTCAATTTTTTTACATCTAGAGCGATGGTCAGCCTACCCTAAAAAGCACCCAATAAGCTTGAAATCTTTTTTTTTTTCTTTCTGGGAGAGGTATATTATGCCATGTCTCAGAGTTCTGTTGTGAGCTGACGAGACTGGCCATAAGGGAAACTGAGACTGAGAGAAGATACAGGGAAGTCTCAAGTGAAGGAGAGACGCCAAGTGTGTGCTATAAAATCACCCATACATGATTTGGAATTAAAAACAAAAGAGAGGAAAGTCATTGCTCGAAGTAAACAAAGATTCGAGAAGTATTTTATATTGAACTGAATTTATTTTACAAAGATATTGGCTCTTACTGGGGCCTTTCTCAAGTCTAGCATGATGTGCCAATAACTTTGGCATGTCAATGAGCAGGTATCAATCAAATCGTGACGGCATCGAGTTGTTCAGCAGTGGGTGCATTAGCAACAAAGTTGATTACAACTTCCCGATTTATTACAATGTCATTAACTCTGTCGGGATTGGAGCCTCACATCATGATCCATGATTGATACATAAACTAAACATTTAGTATAGGCATTTGCGAAAGAGTTACTATAAACAAATTACCATCTGTACAGTTTTATACTCCATAAACTCTAAACCAGATATAAAAATCTAAACCATAAATCTCAGAATCAATTACGTTTAATTAAGTCTGCCACTGCCTCACCCACAAGAATATGTTGATCCTTCATATTCATGTGACTAAAGTGCAGAGCCGGGCCTGAGATTTCCGGGGCCCTATTCAGAAAAAAAAAATTGATTTTACTTAAGAATCAAAAGAAAAAAAATCTGTGGTTTTCTTATGAACTTATGTTTACAAAAAAGAAGCTAAAGAACCAGTTTTGTAAGTTTTTTCTGGTGAGTTAAAAAAAAATTTACTATAATATTATAAATCATTTAAATAAATAAAAAAATACAGAAAGTCAAATAACTTACTTGGTAATACTACAGACCCACATAATATTTTATTTTGTACACCACAAACCAAAACTCTGATTTTTAATTTGTCTTGCACTGTTACACATAAGATTACACATACTAACATTGCATAAGCAAAAATTAAGAGT
>NC_027756.1:50129547-50166824 GCF_000695525.1 Brassica oleracea var. oleracea | reverse complement strand
TCAAGCACTATGATCATCTACTCATCAAGCACTATGATCATCTACTCATCAAGCACTATGATCATCTACTCATCAAGCACTATGATCATCTACTCATCAAGCACTATGATCATCTACTCATCAAGCACTATGATCATCTACTCATCAAGCACTATGATCATCTACTCATCAAGCACTATGATCATCTACTCATCAAGCACTATGATCATCTACTCATCAAGCACTATGATCATCTACTCATCAAGCACTATGATCATCTACTCATCAAGCACTATGATCATCTACTCATCAAGCACTATGATCATCTACTCATCAAGCACTATGATCATCTACTCATCAAGCACTATGATCATCTACTCATCAAGCACTATGATCACCCACTCATTTACCAAATCAAGCACCATCTTTGATATTTTATGTATTGTTGCTCACTATAAATACCATCACTCATCTCACTCTTTTGTACACAATTACATCTTCTTCTTCTTCCTTATAATAAACTCTTTCTCTCATATTAAGTGTTATTTGCTTCCTACGGGTATTGAATTCTACTCTTATTTAAATTTTCCGATACTATAAATTATAAGTTATTTCATAACAAGTAGTTTTTTCTTGTTCAAGGTGCTGCTTAACAATACGTATCGAGGATACGTGTTACATTACATCCCTTCAACTAATTTTCTCATTTATTCAAAGTTGAAAATTTATTATACATAAATAGCATTAAATGTTGTATTTAATTTGGTCAAAAATGGTATTTAGAATTATTCATTATTCTCCAACTCATTTCAAATTAATCAGTGATTATCATTTTGATTTTCACGAATCCAAAAGGAAATAGAAAGTAAAATATACACATCAGTGATAACTTCCAAGTCTTGGAAACCAACATTTGTTTGTTTACCAAACAAAAAGTTTACCAAACAAAAAACGGAGAAAACAATGACGCGAATTACATTAAGAATAATGAAAATGAATTTTTAACGACACTTTCCTACGTTCAAATTACATTATAAGACATTTATCACTTAAAACATATTTTTTGTCAAAAAGATTCTTATGACCCTAAACTAAAGATAAACTCTCTCATCTTCTTATTTCATTTTATTATTTTTCTTATTCTACGTTATGTATTTATTTACTTTTATCTCAAGTTCTAAAATATATTAAACAAAAATAATTATCATAATGAACTATATATAAAATTTTCTATCTTTTAAGATCCATGTTCATATATATATTATATATATTAATGTGTAAACAAAATGTGGACGTGGACACCAAAGCGTGGAAAACAGAATTATAAATTAGTTGTGGACATGAACATCTTAACAAAATTATAAACTAGTTGTGGATATGGACAATATTCATTCGATTTCATTCATCATCTCGGGATCTAAATTCAACTCTAATCAAAATCACATCCATCCACATCATGACAAAGCGCAAATTCCTTAGATCAGAAATCTCTGACATGCAAGATCTAGTACTCTCCGACAAAAGGTAAACGTTTCTTCGATTTTTCTCTCCTCTCATACTCACAATATCATCTCTTTCTCATCTTGATTGAAGTTTAACTGTAGATAATTTATCAATTGAGCTGAAGAAGCCAAGCGTTTGTATTGGAGATAATAGAGTTTGTGTCCACGTTTTATGATATAATTTTAATAACATGAGTCCATGTCCACGTATTGTTGTATAGTTTTATGGAATCAAAACAGAGAGTTTGTCCACGTTATCTACTATAAACACATTAACATCACATATCCACCCATTACTCATCACTCATCCACACATCACCCGTCCACAAATCACCTAACCACGCATCACTCGTCCACAAATCACTCATCCACAAGTGTCATTTCCATTAAGGGCAAAATTGTCCACAATCTGTTGCTGGCCCACAACAAAGTGTGTCACATGTAAGAAGTGTCTATAAATGTAATAGAAAGTCAAAAAGTGTTTCTTAGTGTAATCAATTCAATGAAAATAGTAATTAAAATCAATATTTCTACACAAGTACACATGTCTACGTATTTTAAAAGCTCATAAGAGCATTAGACCACCCGCAACGCGGGCTGTTAAGTGAATCCTTAACATAAATCCTTAAGCTAAAGGGATTATAATAATATTAAAAAAAATCGGCAAGTTAAGAATGAGTCCTTAATTAAGGGAACTAAGGACCAAATCCTTGATGTGCTGGCACTACAGGATTGGCTCGGGAAAAGGGTTGTGTTTCGTAAGAGTTAGAAAAATCATTCACTTTCGCGAGCAAATGAAAAAAAAAACACGAGACGCAATAAGAAAGGGGATACAAGAGGCGATAAGAGAGCGTCTTTGTTGAAGGTAAATCCGAGCTCTTTGTTCAATTTCTTTCCTTCTGGAGTGGATGCATGTTTATTTCATCAGTTTTTAGGGTTTGATTGTTGGGTTTAAATAGATATAGGGTTTTTAATCGAATTGGGGATTTTATCGAATTAGGGTTTTCGTCTGGGTTAGCTATTTTCTTCTTCTCGATTCACTTGTTTGGTGTTTTCTTCGCGATTAAAGGTTCGGGATTGAGGTGATAATTGATTAAGGGTTTTCGTCTGGGTTTGATTATTTCTTCTTCCAAGTTTTTTGAATGAAATTCGTCTAGTTTGATTATAATAGGTTATCTGTTTTGAATGGTTACAATCCAGTAAATCTTAAAAAAATTTCTTCTCGCAGGTTGTGAAATGGAGGAAGAACTGCGAGATATGAAGGCACGCAAAGCACACTACGACATGCTCCATTTCGTTGCAGATGCGCAACAAGGGATTCCCAAATTGTGCCCCTGTGGATCAATCACGAAGGAATCCGTAGATGAAGAGGATACATATGACTACCTCCCAGGGAAAAGATACTTCATCTGCAAAGACTTCGAGGTTTGAAGTGTTATGTCTCTTGCTGTTTGATCAAATGCTGTTTGAAATATATTTTTTTTGGATCCATTGCTGTTTGACAAAGTTTATTCTTCTTTGGCAGAATGACGGGATGCATTTTAGGCAGCCATGGGTTATGGGTGTGCAACAAGAGGTGGAGAGGCTCAAAATAAGGGTTCACGAGCATGAGAAGCTTCTCAGAGAATGCGACGAACTAAAGGTGAGTTTCTATGTTAACAGAATCAAAACTTGATAGTTGTTTGTATGTCATTCTAACCTATTGTTTTGTTTCTCTGATGTCTGTTCAGGCCCAGGTGAGGATGTTGCTTAGGCGTGTGTCTGACCTTGAGAGAGTCCTCTGAGGTTAGTGTTTAAAGTTACATGTCTTCTTTAACTCTCTAGTTTAAAATTAGCAGTTAGAATTGAAACGGATAGGACTATCGGTAACTTTGTAGTTTGAAAACGGATTTGATTCCTATGCTTTGAAAACATTTACTTTGCAGTTTATACTTTCCAACTTGGTAGTTATAAATGCACACTAAACCACCATTAAATTTACCGTAACTGCATCTTGCAAAGTAAAATTGCATTTAATTGTCTCTAGCTGTTCTGATTTGAAATTTTTCTACTAGGATTCAATGTTGAATCCCTTATTTAATCCTCTCTGATTCTAGTAGAGAATCACTGAGAGTTCCTCCTAAATGGCAAGGTCCCCTAGTTTTGTTAACCTCTTAGCGAGTCAAGGATCAGTCGACCTTGACTCATTAGAAACTCCTTTCTTTAGTAGCCAATGTCCTGAAGAGTCTAGTGTTAAAGAGAGGAGAAAGTGGTCTGTGAAGGAGGATATAATCCTCATAGGTGCTTGGCTCAACACCAGCAAAGATTCAATAGTGAGTAATGAACAAAAAGCTGGTGCCTTCTGGAAGAGGATTGTCGAGTACTACAACTCCAGTCCTCTCCTGGTTGGGACAGTGCCAAGAGAACTAGGTCAATGCAAGCAAAGATGGGCTAGGATCAATGATTTGGTCTATAAGTTTGCTGGATGCTACGACATGGCACTGAGGGAGCAGAGAAGCGGGCAAAATGAGGACGATCTGATGAAACAAGCGTTGGATATCTTCTACAGTGACCAGAACATGAAGTTCAACTTGGAACATGCCTGGCGGGAGCTTAGGCACGATGTTAAATGGTGATCAACGTATTTGGAGAAGGACAAAGACAAGCGGAAACCAGTGGATTCTCCAGTTCCAGAGCCAGAAGAGAGACCAATAGGGGTTAAAGCTGCTAAGGCTGCGGGGAAGAGGCATAAAACGGGAAAAGAAGAAGAATAATTGGCGAAGCTACAAGGACTGTTGGAGATGAAAAAACAAATCTCCAAGCAAAGTTTGCTAGAAAGTTTACTTGCAAAGCCCGAGCCTCTCTCTGAGATGGAATTAGCTCTCAAAATGAAACTTTTGTCTGAAATGTTGTCATGATTGATGGTTTGTTAGCTTTAGTGATGTTTGCATTAGAAGTTTGGAACTAGTGTTTACTTTACTAACTCATCTCCTATTCTCTGTTTCAGGTAAAGCTGAAGACCATGTACCAGATGAAGACAAAAGATGGTGTCTCTTCCTTGTTCATTCACGGGTTCTTAGTTTATGTGTTGCTTTGTATCTGAACCAAGTCACGGGTTATGTGTTTCTGTCTTGCTTTCCTATTTTCATGTGCACCAAGTCACGGGTGTCTGTTTCGTTGTTTCTTTGTATTTCCAAGTTGCCTTTATAAGTCAGTTTGTAGTGTCTCTTCTTGTACTCACGCTTTTTCTAAATCTTGTTAAGAAAACCAGTTCTTCTGCTTGTTCTCTTCTTGTTCTCAGAACAGTTTGATCATTATCTTATTTTCCTTAATCCAAGACTCTCTGTAACTCATTATTCTGTCAACAAATATCCTCTTTCTATAATTGGTTCAGGTTAGAAATTATAATCCTCCTTCTTTTATCTGTTTGTAATGATAAGAAATAGAATCACCATCTTCACTTCGATAGTCATTACGCATTTTTTGAAATGTTGTTTGAAATGTTTAAATCGTATTATTAAATAAGCCATTAGCATTTTTTGTGCTTAAAAATAAAAATCATTCACTTTCGCGAGCAACTGAAAAAAAAAACACGAGACGCAATAAGAAAGGGGATACAAGAGGCGATAAGAGAGCGTCTTTGTTGAAGGTAAATCCGAGCTCTTTGTTCAATTTCTTTCCTTCTGGAGTGGATGCATGTTTATTTCATCAGTTTTTTAGGGTTCGATTGTTGGGTTTAAATAGATTTAGGGTTTCTAATCGAATTGGGGATTTTATCGGATTAGGGTTTTCGTCTGGGTTAGCTATTTTCTTCTTCTCGATTCACTTGTTTGGTGTTTTCTTCGCGATTAAAGGTTCGGAATTGAGGTGATAATTGATTAAGGGTTTTCGTCTGGGTTTGATTATTTCTTCTTCCAAGTTTTTTGAATGAAATTCGTCTAGTTTGATTATAATAGGTTATCTGTTTTGAATGGTTACAATCCAGTAAATCTTAAAAAAAATTTCTTCTCGCAGGTTGTGAAATGGAGGAAGAACTGCGAGATATGAAGGCACGCAAAGCACACTACGACATGCTCCATTTCGTTGCAGATGCGCAACAAGGGATTCCCAAATTGTGCCCCTGTGGATAAATCACGAAGGAATCCGTAGATGAAGAGGATACATATGACTACCTCCCAGGGAAAAGATACTTCATCTGCAAAGACTTCGAGGTTTGAAGTGTTATGTCTCTTGCTGTTTGATCAATTGCTGTTTGAAATATTTTTTTTTGGATCCATTGCTGTTTGACAAAGTTTATTCTTCTTTGGCAGAATGACGGGATGCATTTTAGGCAGCCATGGGTTATGGGTGTGCAACAAGAGGTGGAGAGGCTCAAAATAAGGGTTCACGAGCATGAGAAGCTTCTCAGAGAATGCGACGAACTAAAGGTGAGTTTCTATGTTAACAGAATCAAAACTTGATAGTTGTTTGTATGTCATTCTAACCTATTGTTTTGTTTCTCTGATGTCTGTTCAGGCCCAGGTGAGGATGTTGCTTAGGCGTGTGTCTGACCTTGAGAGAGTCCTCTGAGGTTAGTGTTTAAAGTTACATGTCTTCTTTAACTCTCTAGTTTAAAATTAGCAGTTAGAATTGAAACGGATAGGACTATCGGTAACTTTGTAGTTTGAAAACGGATTTGATTCCTATGCTTTGAAAACATTTACTCCGCAGTTTGTACTTTCCATCTGCGTTTGAAGAAGGAGACTCGAGTAGGAGTTCACAGGTGGATATGTCATATTCTACCGACATGCCTTCAAATCTCGGTAATATGCTTGGCGTACGGAATCATGTTCGTGATAGGCGTATACATGAACAATTAAAAAATGATTTGATTGACAATATTTGGAACAAATTTGGTAATGATGAAGATGTTTAATTTTGTATGTTTACATTTAATCATTTAATAAATGACAATTTATTATTTAAACGTTTTACAAAATTATTAATTTATGATTTCTAAGATTCAATTAAAAAAAAAAAAATTCTAAGAACTCCAAAATGGATAACACCATTGGACTCATAATTATGATTAGAGTCCTTAGCTATTCAAAAAAAAAAATTAATTTTTAATTAATAAGGACTCTGTGGTTAACACCATTGGAGTTGGTCTTAGCCGTTACACCACCACCACCATGTGGACCTAGTCTGCGCATCTTGTCCGTTTCCTTCACGGAACCCGCGTGAGCTGTAAAAAAATAGACAGCTCATCATATTCTTCACGCGCCAAACTAACCATCTCACCGACCGTTGTGCTTCGTAGGGTGGAGAATTAGATGCACGCACCCCGGTTGGCGTTCAAAAAAGATTGCAGAATAAAATATCTTTCAAACGGCGCCGTAACGGAGAGATAGCCTGTCGAGATCTCAGTGAACACGCGTTGGGAAACCAGCCGTCGATGAACACGATTCGCGGGACCCGCAGGTGGTCCAGCTGGATTCTAATGTTGCAAAACCGGTCAGCTAAACCGGGCAGCTCAGCCTCTTTATAAACACTTCATCATCGCTATTGATTCTCAACACTCTGGAAAAAAAACCTTTCTAAAGCTTTAAGCATTTTCGAATCAACAAAAAAAAAAAACACTAGCCTCCTTTTGCTCCCTCTCCCTTCTCTCTCTAACACAAATGGCGTTGTCAAAGTCTTCCGTCGTTGCTCTCGTCGCGGTGATCGTCTCCGTCGTAGCTACCGTCGCTTCTGCTCAGTCTGAGTCTCCAGCCCCAAGCCCTACGTCCGGATCTGGTGCTTTCTCTCCGTCGATCGTTTCAGCTGGAGTTGCGGCCGTCGCGGCTCTTGTTTTCGGGTCTGCTCTTCGGATCTAAGTCTTTGCGATGGAGATTCGTATTTTTGGAAAAAAAAATTGATCGGGTATAGCATTATTATTATTATTCATGATGTTCGTTCGTGTGTATTCCGGAGCTATAGATCTCTTTCTATTTTTCTATATCTTACCTTCCTTCATATCTGTATGAGGGTAGTACTATATCTATATCTAGAGTATTGTGGTTTTGTGTGTTTCTTCTAGACTCTTATGGTTTTTGATATGATGACTCTATTCTATTTATTTATGGATCTGATGTTTCTCAGTTTACATCTTCTCGTCCTTTGCTTTAATCAGTTTATCAAATTTCCTCTGCTTACAATTACGATACGAGCTTGTTTAACAATTATAACATTATTACTCCAAATCGAGTCACCCCAGCTAAAATTTAACTAAAATCTGAATCTAAGTGTTTGTCATTTGGATTCAATTTATATTTTCGGTGGAATCTGAATCGAGATTGTTTCATTCGCTACGATGTTTTCAGTAGCTGCATGCGTGGTTTAAAATTTCGACCCGACAACATCAAACTTTTTTTTTGTATGAAACTTTTTAAATTCCAGTGAAACGCATTTCTAAACTGTTTTGGAAATTGCGATCACGTTTGCGTTCAAAATCAATATATGGAAGAATGAAAACCGATAAAGGAAAAAAAAAAGTTGAGCGTTTCGTTTAGAAAATTGAGGTAACAACTTTACAAAAAGGTCCGGTCCCTGAAGGAGATTCGACTTTTTCTATCACCAACTCAGATAATTACCACTGTCTTTCTTCTAATCACACAAACGGCAAAGAGCATTGTTGTTGACGAAGTCAAAGTTTTCGTGATGAATGCCAGTTTTGGTCGGAATTGAGAAAAATTGTTGGGAATTTATTTGATGATAAAGAAAGTTGAGGACTTCGCTCTGGCAGACGGTGAGAAGAATGGTCAGCTGTTGATTAGTATCGAAATAGTTCGCATTTATTTACATGTAACGTGTTGTGTGATAATATAGTATGTGTGATTCTGCACCATAGTTAATATCCTCTCTAATCAATTTTCCACGCTGTCGCACCCAAATCCTCCTCTAACTGGCTCCGCGCATCTCAACCTATCGCATTTTTATGTCATTAGTTACAATTTAAATGCAAAAATTCTATGTTCACAAACAATGATTTTTTTTTTTTTTCCCGTCAATAGATGATTTTATTATTTAAAGGGCCGAGCCCAACAGTACAAAAAAGCCCAAAGCCCACCAACCGAAACCGTAGAAAAAAACTAAAAGCGGCCCTCCGTTCGCTCACGGCGTCCCCCCGCTTCCAGCCATCACCGGTGATCAACCCAACGATCCATCGGAGAAAATCGACACTCACTGGCTTCACAACCACTTCGCCGCAAACGCCTCCAACCTCGAGTTCCCAATAGTGGAGAGAGTCAATCGGTAAACCGAGATCTCATCCGCCTCCTTTCGTCACCGGAACTGGGAAGAAAGCTTCGTCGGCACAACCAACCCTTCAACATCGGATACCTTCGATCGTCTTCGGACGAGAACTCCTCCAACAAGACCAAACCGAAACCGCAAGAACCAAAGATAAAAACAAACCCTAACAAACCTAGGGGACTAAACGCCGGCGGCGCAAGGCACAGAACGCCTTCACACCCCGGAAGCTGAAGCCGGCGAAAGCAGAGCTATCGAAGCCTCCGCCTCCCGGAAACTAGACCGGCGTCGATGGATCTGTAGAAGCCTCCACGTCCCGGAAAACCTTAAACTGACAAACCGACATCACCCCACCTCACCCTTCACCCAATCGCGTCGTTACTCCAGCCACCGCGCCACCGCATGTGTCAGAGCTCCGACAAAACGAACCGAGAGAATAGGTGGAGAAGAAGTCAGGGAGCGTTTCTAACCAAAGAAAATGGACTCCGGCGACGGCACGGACGCTCACGCGCCGGCCGTACGCCGGATTCAAAACCAGATCTGTTTTTCTCTCTTTAACTCTTCTTCCCCCAACTTGTGTCCATTATGACTCAAAACCGTCTGGTTTTTTTTTAGGTTTTAAGTTGAATGTATTTGCCTCATGATTGGTGCCTTTATTTTGTAGGTAGGTCACCCCTGTTGTTATTTTCAATGAAAAAAAGTTATTCCTCGAAATAAAGATAACAACATTCCATCAACCAAAAGAAAGAAAAAAGAGTCGTTATGTTAACGGTAAGAGACAAAGAGTCGTCGGTCATTGATATCATCTTTGACTTCTGTTATGCTAAACTAATCAATGCCGAAGCCCCGGAAAATGACAAGGCGACATGCCATGATGCAATAGAGTAACATACTAACATGAATATGGTTTTTGAGTTTTCAAAAGAAACGTGTTAAAGCATGTTTGTTTGCAAAAGCGGATGATTGAGTTACTTCAAACTATTTGTTATACTAGTGAGTTTGTTTTTTTGGTTGCTTAAAGTAAAGTTATCGTTTTATCTAGAACTTAGCAAGCTTTAGTTTTCTTTCTGGTGTCTGGTGATTATTCCGGAGTTTTTGTTTCTCTTGTTGACAAAGGTTCTCTTTGGTTTTTTAACTCTCCATCAGATTGATATATAACGATGCTTCTTTCATTAATTTGAAGACAGTTTCACTAAATATTTTGCTATTAACTCTTTCTGTTAATGATTAATCATGTTTATACTAGAATTTTATCTGATCACTCTATGGGTTATTTAATGAATCACATCAAAAGTCAAGAAAAAGAGCAAGATAAAAAAATAAAGGGGTTTATTTGATGTAAGCATAAAACATCAGGGGGTTAAAATGAAAATTACCAAAAAAAAAGAAAAGGAAAGGAACAGGAGGAAGCAAAAGGTTTATAGGCTCAAACTCTGTCCAAAACGACCAAAGGCAACAGATTTGGTTATTTCAGGGCAGCACTAGATCAGAGTCCTCTTATCGGAGAAAATGCAATCGATCCGTAGCAGTACAAGGTTGCTCCAGAGGAACCGTTTCTCCATCTCCAACACTCTTCCTCGTTTCACTTCGTCTTCTTCCCCAAGCTGGTCTGAGAATGAATCGAGGAGGCTGGGAGGGTTTGATTCTTTCCGTACAAAGGCGGTTTCTTTCTCTTCCGCAGTACCTCCTGTAAGCTTAGCCAATCATAGCTTGTTAATATGCTTCTCTGATTGTAGAAATGCAGAGGATAACTAGTTGCCAATGGAGATATAGTTCCAAGCTTAGGTTTTTGACAAAGTTTTTGTGCTTTATAGATTTTTCGACATGTTTGGTGTCACTGTGAGACTTAGATTAGGCTTCTTTGTGTTTGAGACAAGTCTTTGAATTTTTATGGTGATTTGGCATATGTTTCTCTCAGAGACAAAACTTTACGTATTCACCGAGGTGCTTTTCCACCATTGGAGATTCTGCTCAGTCTACTCCTCAAGGATCAGCTCCTGATATGGTTCCGAGAATCAAGTTCAAGCGGCTTGATAAAACCGCCAAGCATATCATGCATGTACCATTTGGTCATTGATAAATAAATAAATCACTGTCATCATGCTTACGACAAGTGGAAAATCTAATCTTTCTGCAGATTGTAGACAAGGAGGCGGTTGAGGAAGTGAGAAATGGTAGGGAGATACCTGAGATAAGGCCTGGTTACATTGTGCAGCTCAAAGTGGTAAAATACGGATCGAAAATTATCTTCTTCAAAAGGTTAAACCTTTCATAGGCTTTGTGGCATTTAACTTTGTTATATCCCACCTTGTTTGGACACTTCAGGAAGTGCCTGAGAACAAGAGGCGTGTTTCAATCGTAAAAGGAATTGTCATAGCAAGACGTAACGCTGGTCTTAACTCTACGTTTAGGATTAGAAGGCTTGTGGCTGGGGTGGGAGTCGAATCCATGTTCCCCTTGTAAGTACTTTTAAACCCCTTTTTTTTTTACTCCCCTCCCTCCCTCTCCTTTGTTCTAATGGCAAAGATGGATTTACATTCTTAGAGCCTCATTCATAGCTGCTGACTGATATGTGAGGTTGGTGACAGGTATTCGCCAAACCTGAGGGAGATTAAGGTGTTGGACAAGAAGAGAGTAAGAAGAGCCAAACTTTATTACCTCAGGGACAAGATGAACGCTCTCAAGAAGCATTAGAGCACCTTTAACATTCAATCAATCATATAAACAGGGTAGTCTACTCCCTTAAACAAAGTCTTTGAGGGTTTTTTTTTTTTGGTGACGAATTGGCCTTTACGTCACATATTGTGAACCTGTGTATTTGAATAATGATGGATCCTTTTATTCCTCTTACTTGCTCCGATAAGTCTTGGTTAGTTAGTTCATTATGAGTAATCTGTCACCAGCTTAGTAACTAAATCCTAGTTACTACACAAAAGCACGAATCAACCTAAACCCATAAACAAATGCTGTGTCTGGAACACTCGTTCAATCATGATTAGCAAGCCATGGACGTGTGAAGCAACATAGAATACATATCCTTTGATTGTTTGTATCTGCGTTTACATTTTGAATAACTGTTTGAAGCAATCAAGGCAATAGTAAATTTAGTATATTGGTAACTTGTAGCTATTTATTCTTCCTCTCATTATTGTCATTCCTATCCTTTTCCTGTGACTCCATGTCCTTTTCATCCTCACTCTTATTCTTATTCTTGTTCTTACTTACTCTTTCCCGAAACCTGGAATTAAACTGTGAAGAAGAAAGTGGTAAACTGGTAGTTTTTCTTTTGCTTAAAGATAAAACTGGTAGTTATAACAAAAAGAACTCACACAGACAACATAATCTTATGTTTATTTAAGTTTTCCACAAAACAAACTTAGAGAAACACACACTCCTTTACATGGCATCTCCACCACAAAGAAACATGCTTTTGAAACGTCCACGTTTTATTAGCCCCAAACTTTGGTAAAAGAATTGTCTGATAAAACTTCTTCAACATAGGAAGAAGGATTCGACTTTTTTTGAAACTTTGATCACTTGTTCCACCAGTGCAAGAAATCCTTGCGCCTGTTGATTTTCTTCTGAAGCTGGAGGAGTCCGTAGAGTAGAGCCTCTGCTGTTGGAGGGCACCCAGGGACGTATATGTCCACTGGCACGATTCTGTCACATCCTCGAACGACCGAGTAGGAGTAATGATAGTATCCACCTCCGTTGGCGCAGCTTCCCATCGAAATCACCCACCTTGGCTCGGGCATCTGGTCATAAACCCTGTCATTGTTTCCAGATATTAGAAAACTAGCAAGTAGCAACTTCTTCAAACATGATAAACAAGAACACAAGCATTTTGAAACATTTGAACAGATCCCACACACACAATTCAAGATTTATTTTGTGGAAGAGCGGTTTTTGAACTTGTATCTAAATGCTATAGATCAATCACTAATAGTTTGTCCAGCACAAAAAAAAAAAGCTTACAAAGCTAATCAATCATCTCTCAAATGTTTTGAGAAACCTGCGTTTCCCTGTCACGTAAATATCGACTAGGGACATTTTTCTATCTCTAGTGTCTGGGGCGGCCTAAAGACATCAAAAGTACAAGCTCACAACTTTTAAAAACCATAGACATACCATTTCTTAACAACAAGATTCTCATTTTAAAGAAGACAAGCTTAGTAGTAGAATGAAAAGGCTTCATACCATCAAACAAATAAAAATAAGGAATCATATTAAGTGTGTGAGGCATCAATTTTTCATATCAACACACATTGCGATAAATAGAAGCTACAAATCAGGTAAAAACAAAACAATATAACAATGAATCTCCAACCTCTGATTAGTAAGGCCAAGTTTGCTAGACAATGAATTCGAATGGCTTAGGTCAGTCTTATATTCATACAATAACTCTCAGAATACTATGAGCCCTAAATCGCTGATAATTTGAGGCTTCTATCAACAACGCAAACGAACAAATCAAGCGGAGAGTATATCTGAGATCCGAGAATATATAGGAAAGGGAGAGAGGCGTTACTTGCGAAGAGCGGGAGCCATCTTGTTAGTAAGCGTCCCGGCGACAATCATACAATCCGATTGGCGAGGACTCGGCCTGAAGATGATACCGAATCGGTCCAGATCGTAGCGAGCCGCACCTGTATGCATCATCTCCACGGCGCAGCAGGCGAGCCCGAAGGTCATGGGCCAGATCGATCCCCTACGGGCCCAGTTCATCAGATCATCTACCTTTGAGATCACGAACTCCGCCGTCTTCGAGAGACCCGGCGGAGGAGCCGAGGTCGATGGAGGACCTGGTCTGGTGTAGGAAGTCGGTGTTGTCGCGGGGGAGAGAGCGGGAAGGGATGTGTGGAGGTGAGAGACAGCGGCGGCGCGGTGAGATTGGAGGAGGAGAGGGAGGCGCGTGGCGGTGTTGCGCGTAATCATGGCCATTTTGATTTCTGTCTCTCTTGAGTTTTTTTTTTTGTTTCCTCGTCTTCGTGGAGTTGTTGATAACCAGGCGAGTCTTATAACATTTACTAAAAACAGGTATACATAACTATCTTATTTGTTGCCAAAAAATAAAAACATAATTATCTCTTATATACTAAAGCACATGTGACATAACAAATCAAAATTTGACACTGATGAACCTTTTATAAAGAAACAAAAAAAATTTGAGTTAATTACAAAATTATATCACTTCTAATTGTTAAAAACGTAACTATCCGTCAACATAATAAAACTGTTTTCCATTACACCTTAATAATCTCCCACTATCTCTAACTTCTTTTGCTTCTGCATAAGTAAAAAATCTCTGGATAAAAATGATAACAAAGAGATGTCGACATCACAAAGTCTAACAATTAGATAGATCAAATATCTTACACTCTTTTCCTTTAATATATGTTCTGCCAATAATTCCCAAGCATCCCTCGAGTGTGTCATCTGGTCAATGTTCCGGAGATACAACTACAAGCATAGAAGGTATTCACTTTTAAATTATTTTCCGTAGCAAATATCTTAAAAAACTTTGCATTCTTTTGGTAAAAAAAAAACTTTGCATTTAATATCTGTGGTTATCTAAAAGGTTTTGCTAAACATGTATTAACGTTATTGTCGAGAGTGCAAGACATCAAGAATACTGAACATGATTGATCAAATAATATTATTTTCATGATTTTGATGTAATTGACATTCTTATATTTATGTTGTTCTTTTTCTATAAGCATTTGAGTATATTTTGATGTTAATCTTTCGTTTCAGGTTTGAAAACCTTTAATTGGGGTTCACTGGATCCAAAGTCCTATTAAATGTGGAACGAACCTATATGTTTACCTCAGGTCATACTAAAACACATGTTCTTATATAGTATTTTTACATATTTAGATTCATTATAAAATATGTAACTTTTTATAATATTTGGTCTTCTAATAAGTTCTGTATTGTTTCTAAAAATAATAATTAGGTTTTAGTTCTTCATATTGTCGTTCAAATTCATTACTGTAAATTTAAAATATTTTTTCTTTCGGTCAATTTTTTTATTCTCTTGAACTTAAATTATAATCATACTCATTGAACAATTATATTTTCGGAGGAAAAAATTAACAATCACCTTGCTCATGCTAATACTAGTCTTATTATATTACAGTAATGAATTCGAACGACAATATGAAGAACTAAAACCTAATTATTATTTTTAATCATGTTTTCACACCTATTACTTAATCATGTTTTCACACCTTTTGTTTCTTTATTTTTTACAGTGATCAATTTTTATACGATTCTCACGAATCAAATATATTACTGTTATAAAGATGTTGACAAAAAAATTGTTACGATTTAATAATATACAAAACACAAGTTCAGTATAACCATTGATCTAAACATTTGAACTACGGAAGTTTTATAGTGTATCAAAAAAAAATTGTATGACCTATTAATCAAGAAAAAGAGCATAAACCGCCGATTGAATGGAATAAGTGGAAGTCCATTTGGCTCACTGGTATGACTAAAAGTTTATTAATAGCTTTACACCATGAGATTTGAATTTTAATCTTCCAAAAAGACGAAATTATGTGAATTAATGGAAAAAATATTTACAAAAGATCTGTTACATGTCGCAAAATTTTTTATAAATGATACAGTCAGACGTAAATACTCATAAGATAACTAGAATTGTCGACCGTAAAATTGTTCGTAGTATTTTCTATAGTTTGTAATAACATAATTAACCAACATTAAAAAAAAAATGAAATCAAATCATTAATTTCTGGTGTGTATTTTGGGCTTTTGGATTCAATATATTTTTGGATTAAGACCAGTGGATCTTGGCCTAAATAGTAGAAATCATCTTGTTTTGGGTGATAAATATGACATAAGAATATTATTATTTTTCTAAAATGTTAAACCCAAACTTATACTAATATTTTAATTAGAGAATAGTTTTCCGAGGTTAAGCACTAAAATGCGATACTTTTTGGAGCAAAACTCAATTTGAGATTGTTTTAAAAAAAAGATACAACATTTTCCTTCCGATTCCCTCTCTTTATTCCTCTCTTTTGCTTTGAATTTCGAAAGGGGTTTTTTTCTATTTTCTTTCAACAAATTCAAACTCCTTTCCTCCCTCACCGTTAACGGAAAAATGCAACCTCCGATTCGTAACCCTAACCCTCGCCTCGAGTTTCTCAAACCGCTCCTCAACGACTCGACCAAGCAGTTCTTGGCACAGCACCGTACCGGCCGAACCGATTTCTCCGATTTCGAATCCATCTTCACTCGCCTCCTCCAAGACCACCGCCCCGATCCGCCTCTCGAGCTCCTCTGGTTCTACTCCGCCGTCGTCTTCCACTCCTCGAAGCAAGATTTCGGCGAGGATTCCGTGAGGCTAACCAGGAGCCTCTTCCAGATGCTGGTCCCTCTCTCCGAGTCCTTCTCCGCCGCGAAGAGGGCGGCTACGCTGTCTCCTCTCGTTTACAATCTGATTCGGTTGGTTAAGACCAGGAGGGAAGAGGTTTCGGAGTTGTTGGACGCGATTGTGAGCTACGTTAGCGCATATTGCGGAGATGAGGGAGGAGGTTGTGGTGAGGATGATTTGTTGATGGTGACTGGGTTTAGTTTCGCTGATTTGAGCCGAGTTTGGGTTGTGGATGAAGCGGGAGTGGGTGATTGTTTGGAGACGTTCATGCCGTTTGTTGGTGGAAGATTGCGTAGAGAGGTTGGTTCTGAGTCTTGTAGCGTTGGTTGCTTGGCTGGAATCGTAGCTTCTCAGCTTCTTTTGCTCAGTTTGTGCTTGAGGTTTGATTCGGAGTTGCGAAAAGATCTGCGAGAATCTGTGGTTCAGATGATCAATGCGTTCCGTAGTTGCTACTTCTTTGGTGAGTCTCTTATCCTTTCTTTGCTTTCTATGGAGAGTTCTTGTAGTGTGATGTGATGTTTTCTTGATCTTGACACAGACGGCATTCTCAAGATGCTTCTGGTGGAGCCCTATCTGCATCTGACTCCACTACTGGTAGGTTCTTTAGCTAAACATTGTTTCTACTCTTCTTTAATTAATGTTCTTTATTTATAAAATTGTGTGGAGTTGTTTTGTTGAATCATACTGTGTGTAAGTTATGTTTTCATGGGAAGCTTTTCAATCTTACAGGGCCCCGAAGACGAAGCTGCTTTACTGGAAACCATAACGGAAGCTGTGATTGAATCGGCGGAGAGTCTATTCCTCAACCCTGGAAGTGGAAATGATCAAAGAAGTTTACAGTTAAAGAACATTGCTATCAACTGGTTGTTTCTTTTTGCCAAGGCTTCTCTTAGGTATTTTGCATATAGTTATTGGTTATTAAAAGTAGTTGCTTTCGGTTAGTTTATACTCCAAACGATCACACAGGAAAATTGATGATCAAGAGGAAACCAGCAGGTACATGAACATGTTCTCCCATTCACGTATACCATATCACTTGGTCAACTGGGTGATCAGTCAAGGTGAAGTGATTAGAGATGTGGACACACTGCTAAACTCTACGCCTGTATCCTTCATCGGTAAATTGGTTCCCATCTGTTTTTGGCGCTTTTATGTCGGTCTTGACTAACCCATTGTGCAAAATCTGATTTCCAGAATGGCTTTTATCGCTTGAAGAGCAAGGACTAAGGGTTTTTGACTGTGACCATTCCAAGAATTACGCCAAAACAGTGGTTCACTGGTCAAGACCAGATCTTAGTCTCGAAGCCACATTGCTGAAACAACAAGATGGGGTTGATCAAGATGCAGAGATGGCTGATCATCTCATTGTGTCGTCTATCTCAATTACCAGCGGCAGCAGCACAAGAAAACGTAAAGATGATAAGGAGGGAGAAACAAAAACGAAGCTCTTCAAGCTTAGACACAACAACTTTCAAGAGAAGTCCAGACTACAACCTTTTGTATTCTCGGATCGTTTGGTGAATGGTACTGAGGTTGGAGTTTCAGACATGGAGCTTTGAGTGCTGAACCACCACTTGAAAATCGGCTTAGCATGAATCCCTACATATGGTTGAAATGTAAGAACGCTGCTCAAGTAATAATTGTTGTCTAGAGATTTTAACAAGTCACTTTGTAACTTTTAGGATCTACTTAACCAAAAGAAAACTAATATTGTGGATCTTTAAATCGTAAACTCTTGAAGTCCTTTATAGACCAGCAGTGTCTTTGAATCGTCTTTCAGTCTCCAGCATCGAAAAGTTTTAACATATTTGACTCTTCTGTGATTTACTTCTTTCTACGTCGATGAAAAAAAAGGAATTAGTGTCCTA
Organism: Brassica oleracea var. oleracea; assembly: GCF_000695525.1. Classification (NCBI taxonomy): domain Eukaryota; kingdom Viridiplantae; phylum Streptophyta; class Magnoliopsida; order Brassicales; family Brassicaceae; genus Brassica; species Brassica oleracea. The sequence continues at coordinate 50,148,822 of NC_027756.1, read as the reverse complement.
AAAATGTTCTAGAGTTGTGTGTTGGATTCAATTCGAAGAGTACGAACGAATGTTTTACATTTCATTTTCTTAAATTTGACGTCTGGCAAAATATAACAATTACTTGATATTAGAGAATTAGAGAGTTATATGATTACAACAAAAAAAATGGCCAGTTTCTGGTATCGTGATAAGAAATACTGATTGAATTTTTTTTTTAATCAGATTACAATCAAGGGGCAAAATAAAAAATCAAACAATACTAATTACAAGTGAGGGCAGGGCAGGAAGCAAACAATAGACTCTCTTTTTTTTTTTTGTCAAAATTGGTGGAGAAGCAAGCATGACACCACTCTTCTCCACAAATCTTTCTTCTCAGGAGTTGTGGGATTGGCGTGACATCAGTATCATACGCTGTTTACCGCTTTCTGATCTTACTATTTCTCCTTTCTGCCCTAAACCATAACCATCTCTTTTGTTATTTACACGTCATTACTACATAAACAATGAATGAACTACTCTGGAGACCCAACTTACCTCTACAGAAGAGTCTGGAGAAAACCATCTTAACAGTACTCCAAGATGCACAACCGCTGGGATCACTTTGAAAACCAGTGGTGTTGTAACCTGCACATACCAAACCGAATCAGCTACTTGAAACACATATGATGAGGAGGCAAGCGGAAATGATCTGATCATACCAGGCTAAGAGCGGTTGTCCCCAGGAGAAGCAAGTAGAGTTTCCCCTGATAATGTTTCAAAACTTTTTTTTTCAGATCTCTAATAATCTCGAATTCATATCCTAACGAGAAGCAATTGTTTTACTTACCTCGATAAGGTGAAGATTGGAGGCACGGCTAAGTAGTACAAAGGCAAACTCCCCTATCTGAGCCAGAGATAATCCAACCTGCATCAATTTAACTTAGGTCTTGTGAAGCAGAAAGTGCACGGTAGCAAACATGGTCACGAGTATAATTTGAGACATAATCTTTTACCAGCAGAGCTGTCTTGTTGTTGTATCCAAATCCCTTGACAACTATTGTCACTATCGTTGTCTTTATGATGATTACTAATATCACAGAGGCTAACAGTATATCCACATGGGTCCACAGAAAATGGACATTAATTAACATCCCAATGCTGGCTAGGAAAAGTGCAGCAAACAAATTACGGATGGGTTCGATCTGCAGCCAAAAAGAGAAAGCATTTGAGTAAGACTATAAACTGTTTAAGGGGTTAACATCGGATACTTGTCAACTGATTACTTCCTCGCCATCAGTGACAACACTAAGTACAGTCACGGGAGAAGAAAGAGACTCAAGCAGATGATAATATTTTCGCATAAACAGGGGAAACTGCAGTCTTTTTGGAAATACATGATCAGAACTTACTTGCTCCAATGTATGTTCAGCGAGATCCGTAGTTGATATCATGACCCCTGCGGCAAAAGAACCTAGTTCAAGACTTAATCCCAGCTTATCACTACACTGAAAACGTAAAAAGACCAGTCAAATAATAGTTCTCACAGATAAAAATAAAAGAAGGTAATAAACTTTATGTAAGAAAGAAACTGAGGAAAAGGAAGGCTAAGTAGGACTCACCCAGGCTACGAGTAGACAAAACGCAACCGCTGCTAACTGATAGAGTTCATTTGTCTGATAGATGAAAAAGACTTTAGCTTAATCTACAAACTGGATTTCACTGGAACAGAAGATATGAAAAATAGTCTTGAGAGAAAAGTCATGAAACCTGTGATGATAAGCTGACCATTAACTTCAGCAACCAAGGAATACATGTCCGTGATAATATTGACAGAACAGCCAAAAACGAAAGTAACACAACCGCCCTGAATAATAAAGAGAGAAGGCATTATTAACATCTTTAGAAAACGACTTGGGAGGTAAATTCTAACAGTCTTTCCTTACACTTTTGCCATTGACAACATTCCCTCAACAATGCCAGAATTTCCACCAAGAACTGGAAGCAAAGCAAACAACAAACCCACAGCACAGTCCTAGAAAAAGATGCTAACTCCAAATCATTTGAAAATTCAAGAAAGACAATGGACACAACATGTTGATGGAAAGTATAATCAGATACCTGAAGAATAAGGGTTCCAATTGTAACTTGGCCATGAAGAGAATTAGTTGAATTTTTCTCCATGAGAAACTTCAGCACCTGTAGTTCATGAACATAAAACCAAATTATCAAAAAGAGAGCTATCGGAAATGGATAGATAAAAAATATATAGTACACTAAAATTACCACTGCAGTTGATGACATTGACAAAAATGCTCCTACAAATACCCCCTCCGACCGTTTACCACCACATAACTGCAAACATGACCCATTGAAAACATATCACTCTCTGGAAACGATTCAGGGTGTATACGTCTAATACAAGTGTCTAAGACAACACTTTAATCAACATAAAAAAAAATGTACAGGATAAGTACAAATTAACGCACCGACACTGTGATTCCGCACAAGAACATAAAAAGAAGAATTTGAAGAAGGCCTCCCAGAACAGCAACTGATCGAACAACTCGAAGCTACAAAGTAAGAGGAAAGGTGCCACGAGCTTGTTATGTTAATATGTCAATTCATTTTTAAGCAATCAAAGACGTTGATCTCACCTTAGCAGTGGAGAACTCTAGACCCAATGCAAAGAGCAAGAATACCACACCAAACTGGGCGACTGTTTCAACCTGCATAAATTACCATGCGGAAAAACAACAACGTATATGAATACATCATCTCCACAGCAGTCTATTGCTAAACTTAGACACTCGTAAAACTTAATTTGCCTTGAAAACGATCTAGGGTCTCTCTTATCCATCCACTATCACATGAGAAGAATCCAATTTATATTGACCCACAGAAGAAAAGGGTTCCTAGTCAAAAAACAAATCAGTATTCCTGTTTTGTATAACATCTTAGTCAAAGATCATCGGAAAAAGAAAGTTCTTGAAATAATGCTTAACTAACTAAACATTCGAGACCTTAAAAGTAACCTGTCCAACACCTAGCATACCTGGACCATCTCACTGATTAAGTTCAATCCTCCAGGCCCGATGATAGATCCTGCTAGCAAATATCCAGTTATCACCTGCATAAGCAATTAAGCATACAATGATCCACAATCAGAAAATCAATACATCATACTGAAACCTAAATTCATAATGATAAAGACTACGAGTAGCAAGAAAATCAGACCGGCTGTCCAGCACAAGCAAAGGCGATACCACCACAAGTTGCAGATACAATGACAACCACCAGGTCTGATATCAGTCTACATAAACCGAAGAAGTACAGATCAGATGAATAATTCATAGCTGTTTTTTCAAAGAATCATCCCGAACAGAAATTACTAACTCACCTCAAGTCTAGCTGCAGTACTGGATATTTCGATTTGAAATTGGATATGATGAAGACATTGTCCTGTAACAACACCAAAATTTCAGCGTAAGATCAAAATAAAACTAAAAACAGTCTCTGTCTTCCTGTATGAAAACTTACTTTTCGATCAATCAGAGTAGGTGTGTCCTCAGCTCTGTTATCATTGTCCAGGTTGAAAACATCATGGAGTTGAAAATGCCTAAGGAAGATTAGATAACGCGTAATAAGTATTCAATTCTAGAACATTATGGAATCTCTTTTAGAAAGAAAAAAAGCAAAAATTGAATAGTGTGTACTTGTCTTCTTTCGTCTCATTTTTCTTGGTTGTTTTTACTCTGGCTACAGTTTCCAGAACAGCCTGATCACCACAAGGTACGGTCCAGATTCAGATTACTCAAAATTATGCAACCAATGAGATAAATTATACATAATAGCTATACATCAGCAACTGCATTATACGAACCTGCTGTCCAGCTACACTGTTGTTGAAGCTTCCAGGATCAGCCACTGCCATTGATATAATAACCACAAGATAAAAGATTATTTCACCTTTCTAAAAGCAAAGGCTGAGACGATAAGATCCACTACAGGGAACGAATCAGAAACAAAATCTCGTTGTTGATGTATTCTCGATCTGGAAGAATCATACTATTCCACATTGTTGGATCGTGATCAATCTAAGTTCCGAATCGTCTAGGGATCACGGATCCAGCTCAGGATCTATCTAATCAAACACTAGTGGAGAAGCTTTTTAAACTGCTAGTTTCCATGGCTACTTAAATTTCCTAGATTCTCGGATAGGAGATAGATACACTACCTTCAGTCTGATCGCTTTCGTTGAACTCCTTTTCGAGAGCGCGATCGATGATGTCGGCGAAGCTACCTTCCTTGGGTTTACCAAGAGAAGAAGCGTTGAGATATGCTGCGTCGGAGGAGGAGTTGCCGACGGTTTCTTCTAACAGATTCAGATCCGAATCAGGGAGAGCGCGGGGAGAGGCGATGGAGAGGCAGAGGAAGAGTGAGAGGAGAGCGAGTTCAAAGGAGATAAAGGATCTTCTTCTTCTTCCTCCTCCTTCCACCATGGCAGAACTGAATCTGGCTTGATTGAACCGGAACCGGTTTAAACACCGTCACGGGGTGGTTAAGGGGGAAAGGTTTTTCCGTGATCCACTGTGCGCAAGTCGGGGGAGAGAGAGATGAGCGGGGAAATAAGAGAAAAAAGAAGGAAGATTGCAAATGCAATGGTCAACAACTTAGTCCATACATCTAAAGATAAAGATGGTCTTATATATATACATCTGTATTATTTCAAATTTAATTTGGGAAGTTTGCGACTCTTATTTTTTTTTCTGTATTATACAAACTGCACCCTGTGGTAGAGGAATGATGGGGGTTACATTGGCTACGCACACATCTAATTATTGATTTCGATTAGGACAACACATCTTACATATTTTCAACTATTTTTGTGAAATTCCACGCCATAATCAATGTGACTCTTTTTTGGTTTCTATATTTCCAAACGTATAAATATCTCATACTTTCAGATCTACAAATTATTTTGTGTATGGATAAAATTTCAAACATTATTTATTTATTTGCTTGCAATTTCATGAGATTATGTGAACTAGTTTAATAATCCTATCTATTTAAATTCATGTTTTTTGGTCGTCAAAGAACTTTCATCAAAGAGGCCCAATTATCATGTACATTACACTGGGTTTTCTAAACCCAACACATATTCTTTACAAATATAAAGCCCAATTGGTTAAATTAATGTTTCTCAAACCGGACCGAAAAGATGAACCGGGAATTAAAAGAAACAAATATAAATGCTGCTCGGGACAGATGATCATCAGATCAGATTATTCTCCTCTCTCTCTCTCTCTCCGACAATACATTCGTGTCTACTACCTGGTGACAAGAATGGCGGACAAACCAAGCAGAGCACTTGTTTTGTACGGAGACGGCTTGGCTCGATCCGTCCACCCGTCGAATACTCACATCCATTCTCTCGCTTCCATCGGTACCTGCGGCTTCTTGAGCCTTCCTCATGCCCCTCCAGGTCTCTTCCTTACTCTCTTAATAAATAAATTTGATTACTATCGTTGATTCGTCAAACAATCTCAGTCATAATCGCTAGTTTCGATCCTTGTTTGGGACTAGTGTTGATCACTAGGATAGAACCGGATCAGACCTGAGAATCCTTTGAATTTTGTGAGGCACTTACGGTCCGTTGAATTAAAAAGACCAGAACTTTCCGACAAGGCTTTCGACAGTGCATTTTGATATTTATTTTTTCTTACTTCGCTTGAATTTTCATTCTTGTATTGAAAATCACTTTTGTGTTACACTGCCTGCACTTTGCTCTTCTGCCACTCGATATTCACTCTGGAGTGTTGTTTCAATTGCAGCAGAAACTGAGAACGAAAGGACAGTTCGAGAATTCGCCCATTTGCTTGATGCATCAGAAGCTTATACTTTAGCTGTGAGAATACTTTTTAACCCTCTCAAGAATAATAAAATTTTACTCAGATAATCACATGTGTTTACATTAATCCACGACAGTAGGACGTTAGCCAATCCATGATTTATTTATTTTTGTGACAGAGTGGGTTAAAAGCTAAGGGAAGTGAAAATGAAATCTCAACTTTGTCCGAACGGTTTGCCTTTTTCTCTGATCTCTATAGTTTCAATACTCTTTCCCGGGGTGACATCCACATGATGATACTGTTTTTTTTTTTTGGCAATAGTTTCATTGACACAAATGTTAATGGTGCAGGTTTATGGGACTCAAGGCTGCTTTAGTAACAGACAATTCTTCTCTGACTTCTTTCGGGAAAATGATTGGCTTAGATGTGTTACAACTCGACGAAATTCACCGAAAGAGTGATGATTCCTTTCCTTCTGATGCCACAGCAACTGGATTACTGAGGCTTCTTGGCTTTGAAGGAGAAAAGTGCTTGGACGTGAGCCTATATGACTCGGTTTTTCTGCATATATGTGGTGATAACGTGGGAATGATCGACTCTTTGATTGGTAGTGTTATGAGAATGGCTCAGCCTGGTTCAGAGATTGCACCTCGCTTGCATCTCTCTCTTGTTCTCAGCTATGGTTCCGTCACAGACAAGGATGTCTCAGTTTTTAATGTCAAGAAGACTCCACAAGAAGGTATTAACCCGGCTTTTCAAGGACTAGTCCCGCGTCAGAGCTACACCGTGCGAGGTGAAAAGACGCGAGATAATGTTCGGTAAGAGACTTAAATATTTTGGTCAAATCCCATTAAAACTTTTTCTGAAGTTTATCGTTTCGTTCGTGACACACAGGGAGTACTGCTCTATGTTGGTAGCTCAGTGGCAAGATGCAGTCACACGGAAAGACTTGGTTGAAACATTATCTTTCGAAGCTCTTAAAAAGGTGTATATGTTTACTAACTTATTGCAAGTTCCGCTGTAATATCACTACATGGCTTGTCTCAACCTTTCTTTTGTTCATTGTAGCTCTCTGGGAACCTTGTTATACCTGCTGATCGGTTCATCCACGAAGTTGCTTTCAAACTTTGGAAGGCTCCAAAATATGGAGCTTAAAAACAAAAACGGTATTTTTATTGTTGAATAACATACTCTTTCCACTGTTGGAGTTGATTGTGGATTGATCTCAACTTTTACATAAAAGGGAAGAAATAAAAAAAAAAGTTTATTTTTCGTCTAATTTCCTCATCTTGTTATCCAGTTCAACAGACAAGAAAACAAAGATTTAACCTTGTTGGTTTGCTATATATATATACTAAGGATAGTTCCACGCATTGCATGTATTTGATTTTAAATAAGGTTATGGATGGATGCTATTTAACCGGATAGTAGTTAGTACCACCGATCCAAGACAGTTTCAAATCATCTTCATAGAGCCTTTGTCCTTTACCATCCCTTGAGATCTTCCTAAGATATAGCCCTTCTCTCTTCACCACCCAAATACACTCTTCCTCATTCGGATTATCGCACTGCCACCTGAACTTTCTCTCGCCTGCAAAAACCGTTGCGGTCTGGCCATTAGGCGAGCCAAAAGAGGTGAAGAAGGTGCACTGGAAGTGTGTGTAGAGGAACGGTATCTTGATGTACACTGGCTTGAAGGACCAGCTTTTGGATTCTCCCGGTTTGAGATTTTGAATGCCTAATTTGTTAGTAGTCGACCAGCAGGTGACGGTGAGGCTTCGGTTTCGTCCCTGGTGTTTTGTGATCTCGTTTCTTACTTCGAACCGGGCTGCTGATGTTGTGGTTAGAACGCATGCTGACGCGATGAGAAGGCACCACGTGAATGCTGTGGTTAGTCGGATTCTGAACTCCATTGCGCTGTTCTGTCTTTTAAAAAATGTTGGCTTAGGGGTCTATATATAAACGGGAAGTGGTTTGTTTACATAGCAAGCAACAGAAAAACGGAAGTGGTAGTGACAAGTCTTAACAAAGTAACAAACTTCTGTTAAGGTATAACTCGTTTGCTTCATTTTTAAAATAGATCAAACCTTTCTATATTTCATTTGGAAGTTATATCCCCACATGTTTATACATTTACCAACTCCGAAGGCTTATTGTATTCTTTTCATCTTCTTCTTTTTCTCTTGTTCATTCACCTATTTTTGTCGTTACAAGTAGCAAAAATAACTTAATAGTTACAAAGAGGGGGTTCTAAATAGGGCTTCCATCGATAACCAATTGTGGTTCTATAGTAATTTTAAAACCACTACAAGCTAGCTGAACACACAGGGTTCGGAGTACTAATTCGGAACATCGATTGATACTATCATACAGCTACTTGCTACACAGGATTATCTCTGCGACCGTTGGATCAATATCATCTGGGATTTCAAGGCGACGATTCTGGAATCCCACCGCTCCAACGACTTGCATCGGGTTTAAACCCTGTATAGAATCATGAAAGTCCGACACATTAAGTCGAGAAGAAGAATATTAAAACAATTAACAAGAGAGAACATCATGGTTAGCAAAGCATTACTTCATGTATAAACGAGGACAAGAACTTAAACTAGCAGACAACAAGATGTCAAGATCCATTCACGAATTGTAAAAGAGCAGTATGACGATCAACCTGGGTAGGAACTCTGTCAGAATGGAGAAAAACTAGTTTACTATTCTAATCACAATTATCCACGAAGTGTGACACAACAATATTCGGATTTTTATGTCATTATTAGACCCTTAAACTCTTTTACAGGCTATGTAAATCAGTAAATGTAATGTGTCTTGTAGTGACTAATTTATGTGTGAGGGTAATAAATAAGCCAGAAAAAAATAAAATAAAAGAGAGACGAATATAAATTATTCTTTGTATACCAAGTTCTTTAAACTAATAAGAAAACAACATTTGAGATATATATATCTTCCAGCTTCTGATCCCCCCTCCATACTCAATAGGAAGAGAACCTTAAATTAAGCTTTCCAAAGCATATTCTCCCAAAGAGAAACTCGTCTCCTCTTATGCCAGCTTATAGCTTGGGAGACTTTACCTTTCGAAAGGATCTCCAGCCTCAGCAGGATACTCAGGTGCAGCTACAGCTGCATCAATCTTTTCCCTTAGATTGAATTTCTTGGCAATCATCGGCCTTACATCATCTGCTCCTACTAAGCTTTCTAGAAACGGCAGCAAGTGAAGGAGCTCTTTATCTGACGGGTCATCAAACCAGCTCTCTATTGGCACCCCATTCTCCACTTGGAACCCAAACGCCTACAACATTGCACAACAACAAAATTAACCCAAATAAACAAACAAACAAACTCTATGCTCTATATAACATTATACTTTGCTTTAAACTATAAGAACTGATAAATAATGTTGCGTAGAGGGATGATAGTACCTGTGGGGAGTTATCGACGATGATAACACGAGACAAATCACGCCCGAGGACAGACAAATCCTTAAGGTAGTTACCGTCGAAGAAAACACACGAGTCACGGTACACTCTATGGCGAAAAAGCTTCCTCTTAGGGTCAAGCACGTTCAGAAGCTGCTCGGCGTAGATACTTTGGCTAGCGGTAAATATAATGATCTCAAAGAGACGAGACACTCTCTCCATAAACTCTTTCAGGTGAGGACGGCACCGCACATACACCATATGCTCCTCTTCATTAAAATGTACAGGGAATGTGAAATCCACCTCCCCACACGGTTCTAGACTAGAGTGCACAAGAGTTTCTATGCAAACAAAAAAAAAACATGTTATAGAAATAACATAAAACAAATCAAGTAAGCCTTACCATCGAGGTCTAGGACGAGGGAGATAGGAGGGCAGCTTCGGGTCTGTTTAGGAAGCAAGACGGGTCTGAAAGTAGGGACAACAGAAGACAAGTTGGGCAGGTTCTTGATGAAGAGATAAGGATCGAACTCATCGAACTCTTCATCCTCTTCATCCTCCACGTTGCATACGGAGGTGATAAGGCAATCTTGGCCACGCTCTTCGACACACTCCAGCTTCGAGCTCTTCATCGCTAGATAAACGGCGGAAACCGAATCCAAGTTACAATTTGAATCAGCGGAGCTTGGAGTTAGAGCAAGCAAACGGTCGTAAGGGCTCTGTGCATCCAAATCGGGAGAAGAAGGAGAGCCATCATCGTCTTCCATTTTAAAAAAAGCCCTATTTAACATTAATGTAATTACTCCCAAGTAACCATTTTTTCACATTCGTGCTTAAGAACTACACATCTAAAGATTCAAACTTTGTGAGAGAGAGAGAGAGATTGTGATATCGCAATTACCTTGTGGTAGAACTCTCTTTCACTCTGTAGCTACCGAGAGGAGCCAGAGCTAGGTCAGATCTCGAGCAGAAGCTAGCTCAAGACACACAAGGATTATCTGGAGAAAGAAAAAAAAAACAGATCTGGGATTAGAAGAGGAGCAAGCAAGCAAGCACTAGATGAAATAACAAGCACACGAGATTTTTTAAAAAAAAAATTTAAACTTTGGAGCCCAAAAGAAGCTAATTTGAAATCTTCCCGCTCGCAGAAAGTGACAGAAATCAATATTTTTTTTTTATCTATAGAACCGAACCGGGAACCGAAACCCACGAAATCGAATTAAGATAAAATTTTCAATTTTTTCTAGGGATTTTCTAACAAAACAGATGACAGTTCAAATTCTGTTGAAAAAGAAAGGTTTTGACTGAAAAGACGATTAGTTTCCGCTTTCTCCGCAAAAAATCTCGGCAACGAAGGAAAGACTGGTTAAATTTTACAGCGAAGCTTCCGCAACCAGACTCTATCACTCAAAACTCGAGCTGAGCGAGAAGAAGAAACGGAGAGGGAACCTAAAAAGCCAACCCTAGAGATAGTAAAGCTGATCGGGAAAAAAACTGTACCTCCGATCAAAACGATTTCAGCTCTCTTCGTCTTCTCTCTCCCCGCAATATAAAGAGTACATTATTTTCTGTAGAGACGAATATAGTCTCTTACACAACTGATTAAAATTTGCAATTTAGTCCCCTCGTATTTTTGCATGTTCTTATTAGTACCTCTATAGTTTTCGATTTAAAAAACAAAAACCCATGCATAAAATGATGACAACATCGCCTGTTCGAGGAGAGGGACCATGTCATATTAACTTTCTGGTTGAAGCTGTGCATACGTTATAGGTTATTGGGGTAGCAATTATGACGTTTGCTTTTTTTTTACTATATCTATAAATAAAATATTTCTTTCTAACATGTACAAGATTCTGCTGAGTTCTCTATATGATATATAGGATGTTTTTAAATTCATGAGTTCTTATGTTGGAATACTGTAATAATAGTGGAATGTTGTTTCATGTCATTCATGATGCTGTAGATTAGTTACCAAACACAACACATAAACTTGAATGTGGGGAAACTGCTATAAAGCTTTGAGACATTGGTTTAGAGAGATTAATTTCACAAATATTGAGTGGTTAAAATCAAATATCAGAAACGCGAGGAGTTAGATTGCAAATTACACCGAAAACATTTAAGACGGCGACGTTTTTGTGATGGTCATCGTCAACTTCGACAAACAAACAAACAATAGAAGAAATTGATCGTCGTCAAGCACGTCAGAATCAAGGGGAAAAAAAAAAAAAAAAAAAAAAAAAAAAAAAAAAAAAAAAAAAAAAAAAAAAAAAAGCAAGAGATTCGCCGCACGTTGTTCAAATCGAAAATTTGAAAAAAAAAGCGACACTCAATAGATCTTTACCTTTTTCTTAACCTGGAAGATTAATCAGACACCGAGAGAAAAAAAAAAGGTTATATAACACTTTCGTAAAACAAAACAAAAAAGGTTGGACCTTTAGAGAGAAAGAGAGAGAGATTTTTGATGGTGTGGTTGACAAATCAACAGATCGGGACATGGAAAAGGAAACGAATTTTGGTTGGATCGTTGTTCATATGTTGGCTAATCTTAATGTTCTTCACTCCCAAAGTTCCTCTTCATTCCTTCCGCCACCATGTCTTCGCTGATAAGCGCAATTTCATGGGTACTCACTTTGTTTCTCTCTCTCTCTCTCTCTCTCTCTCTCTATTTATGTGCATGTGTGTAATAAAGACAAGTGTTTTGTGTTGAACAGGAGTGCCAAATACATTGAATGTCATGACCAACTTTCCTTTTCTTATTATTGGAGTTCTTGGTTTCGTTCTTTGCCTTGGAGGAAGCTTCTTTAATATCAGGTCCCCTCTCTCTCTCTCTCTCTCTCTCTCTTCTCTTTCTATATCTGAGTTCTTATTAATGTTTAACATCTTTGTTTTTTGATTGCTTATGATAAGGTCAATTATATGTAATTAAATGCAGTTTGAAAGGTGAGATCTGGGGATGGACGCTGTTCTACGCAAGCGTTTCAAGCTTGGCCTTTGGCTCTGCTTATTACCATCTCAAACCTGATGACAACAGAATCGTCTGGGACACTTTGCCTGTTCGTTTTTTTCGCCACCTTACTAATCACTCGCTTTAGGATCTTCTTTAAGTTATGCATAGCTATTTCTTGATTAATGATTTGTAGATTGATTAAGAACATTGTGGTGACAGAATCTCAAAGAATTGTCTTTAACTCTAGCTATGCAACGAAGCTTATTAGATGATTGCAGATTCTATAAATAGTTTGGTTTTATTGGCTTGTTTGTGCTATAATGGAAAGAACGTCTAGAATCTTCTCATAGCTAACGGAAAGAAGCCTAGACGAACCTTAAGGTTCCAGATGGAAAAGTTGTGGTGTTATGTCTAGTTGGATGATTAATGGTTGGTTATGAAGAGCTGTTTCTTGATTAATGACGCTACTTTGCAGATATTGATTGCGTATTCGTCGCTTTTCTCTAGTTTTTTGGTTGAGAGAGCGGGGGAGAGAGTAGGACTGAGTTGCCTCGTCTTGCTTCTGTTCATATCAGTTCTCAGCGTTGCTTACGCCAGGTAACATCAAAACCCCCCAAAAAAAACATTACCTTCTTGTATATATGGTTTCTTGGTTTTTAGGCAGGTTCAGATTGAAGTTATTATATGTGTCTTAGTTGATGGCAGAGTGTTTAATGATCTCCGGTTATGCCTCACGTTCCAGTTGATTCCATGCCTGGCGATTCCTGTCATGACCGTTTTGTTACCTCCTAAGTACACTCACTCTAGGTTCTGGCTCTTGGCAACAGGTTTGTTACTAAAAAAAAAACACTTTTGAGTTAGAGAATCCGCTCTCTTCTGATATCTGATTTCATTGTGAATGCAGCGGCTCACGCTGTTTCCAAGATCGAAGGACTTGCAGACAGCAAAATATACAATTTTAATGGATATACAATTAGTGGACATTCACTTGGACACTTGTGTTCAGCCTTGGCTATGCTTTTACTTACCGTTATGCTTTTGTATAGAAGCATTCGGTTTCCGAGGTAACCTTTTCTAACTGCCTCTTTAGTTCTTTCTTTGATCTTTGAGTTCCATGAGACCTGAGACATTCTTTATTCTTGTGTGTGATGAAACCAAAACAGATTAAGTGAACTCAAAGGCCATCCTTGACATCCATTGATGACTGCTCTTCCCCTCTTTTTTTTTTTTTTTTTTGTAATTCGGATCCACGAGAGAAGATTTTGTTGGATTGTTAAGTAAATTTTGTTGGCTTACTAATAAATTTGATTTAGTTTTTTTTTTTAAGTTTAGTTTTAAGACGATAGACAATTTTTTATTGTATTTGAAATGTGTTATTTTCCTTATTCATCACCTTATTGAAGACTGGGTTTAACAAGCAACATGAAAATCTAACACAGCAATAGCATTACAGAAGTGAATGGAGATAGCAACAAACAATGATGAATGGAAATAGCATTACAGAAGTGAATGGAGATAGCAACAAACAATGATGAATGGAAATAGCATTACAGAAGTGAATGGAGATAGCAACAAACAATGATGAATGGAAATCTATAGACCGTTGAAGAAACGCAAATGGTCTTCGAATGTCTCAGCATGCCTGATCTTAGTGATTGAACCATCATCTTCAACCTGCACAAAAAACAGCACATTCATCAATTTTCCTCCAAACAGAAAGCACTCTAATGTTTAGAATATATAAATCATGAAATCTAATAGTGATTTCTCCAGAAAACAAGAAGAAGAAAATGTGTGTGTTACCCAGTATTCCGGAGGACGCATCTTGAGATTGTAAGTGGAAGCCATGCTCATACAGTACGCACCAGCATCATGAACCACTAGACCAGCTCCCTGTAACAAAATACAATTAAATCATTAGATTCCATATTACTTCTTGAGCTTTCAAACAGAATCAGATCCTTATCTCTCACCTTTGGAGGAGTGGGAAGCTCTCTGTCTTTGCCCAAAAAATCAGCAGATTCACAAACAGGACCCACTACGTCGAATTTCGAAACCTCTGCTTCAGGTGCTGGAGGAGAGACCAACTCAATGTGCTTTTGTATTACAAGAAACAAGAAGATGTTTAGCTATAACTCCAAAAGGCAATTTGTAACAAGCTTATTTGGTTTTCATTACCTGATAGGCATCATAAAGACTGGGACGGATTAGCTCAGCCATACTCCCATCGATCACTATAAAGTTTTTAGTTCCATTCGTCTTCACACCTGTCACATGGTTAACGAAACAGCACGTGTTTGCTATCAACGACCTCCCTGGCTCGATTATTAGATTCAGGTCCCGTGACAGAACAAGCTCTCTTACCTGGAATAATACATCAAAGATTGTAAAAATTCTACTAAAACGAAAGAAAGAGTTATGAGATGTTTGTTCTTACAGTGTTGATGAGATCCATAGGTGTGGGAAGTACAGCACCTGCATGGTAATAATCAATCCCTAAACCACCACCGATGTTCAAGTAACTAACTTCAAAGCCTTGACGCCTGATCTCATCAATGTACTCCACCATGAGAACCGCAGCATCTCTGAATATATCCACCTTTGTAATGGTAGAGCCAAGATGGCAATGAGCTCCAACTAGCTTGAGCTCATTGGGATGCGCCTTCACCTCATCGAGAAACCACTGAAGCTTCTCGTTCCTGATACCAAACTTTGAGTTCTTGTTCCCGGTTGCTACATATGGATGCACCTGAAGAAAAAAAAAGCTAACTCATATCCATATCTCTGTAGAAATAACTATTATGCTAACAAATAAACCATACCTGAGGATCCACATCAGGATTGATACGCAGCAGAACATTGACCTGCTTACCAGATATTCTCGAAGCTTCCACAATATTCTCCAAGTCAAACTCACTATCAACATTTACAAAAACTCCTTCTTGAGCAGCTAAAACTAAATCCTCCAACAGCTTCCCATTTCCATTGAAAATACACCTATTCATTCAACAAACAGCAAAGACACAATCAACACCTATCACAACAGCCACTAGTCCAGATCAAACACTCTATCAATGTCTTAAGTCCTGTTCGTTTCGTTGCCGCAGGTTTCGGAGTCAGCGGCGGCGACAGCGTCAATGAGGACAGTTGTTGTTCGTTTCGCAGACGCTGACGCTGCCGCATACTATATCGCGACCGCAGATTTTATCGGCGTCAGCCGCAGGACGCGGCGTTAGATACATTTTCCTGCGTCAACGAAACGAACAAGAGTTGACGCAGAATGTTGACGCTGACGCCGGTACCTGCGGCAACCAAACGAACAGCCCTTTAAGAAAAGGAAAAAACTTTTGTACTTGGTGGGATCGAAGCCAGCAATAAGAGCAAGCCTGAGCTCGTTTCCACTAACGAGAACAGCACCACAGCCTTTACTCCTCAAATGCTCCAAAATCTTGAGGTTGTTATTAGCTTTAATAGCATAGCCAATGACGGACCTCACACCTTCCAAGGCCTCTTTGTACGCCTCGACGTTCCTCGTGATCTGCGGCTTGCTGTACAAGTAGAAAGGTCTTCTCTCGACGCTCTCCATGATCTCTTCAACCTTAGTTCCCTCGCAGTAGAGGAATCCATCTGAGGATTTCTTGAAACAGTGCTTGAACGCAGCATCCTTCGTCGGTGTTTTCACCGAGTTTTGGGACGCGGCGGCGGCGGCTTTGACGGAGAGGCGGTTAAGTGGTTTCGAGGTGGAGTTAAGAGACAGAAACGAGATTCTTGGGAGGGAGGATTGGTATCGGTTTAGGTTTCCGCGGAGAGATGGAGGTTGGGAGAGGAGCTGAGTAGCTGACGCCATGGCTGGAGAGATTGTGAGTTGTTTGGAGTGAGACTGAAACAGTGGCGCTGGAACTAGGGTTTTTGTCAAAGAGTTAAGTTACACGTGGCTTTGTCGGGTCCGATTTGGATAACCGTTGATATGACTTTGGAGTGGTGGTTGGTTGAACCGTTGGTCTGCTGTAATTTGTAACGAGTCATTTTTAAGGGGAAAACGATCTATCTCATATCGCTTATCTAATAAAATTAGATAATGACATATAAAAAAAAATTAAAAATTTTTAACAAAATAAAGCTTACAAGAGAAAAAAACAAAAAACCGTATAACAGTTTTTCTTTAAACATGCGACACTACCAATGATCCTTCTTCTTTGTCCATGATCATTTTTTTTCATTATTTTAAAATATCTCTGATTCTTTATATAAACAACAGAGAAATTCCAAACTGGTCGAAAACAGGGAATACTAAACGACCTATAATCCTTCTTTCATTTCAATATCCTAATTCATAATTGGGACCATATGGAATGTCTCGATCCAACACAGAGTACAATTCATATCCAATCAGATTTCAGCAACACATATTAATTTTTCCAGTGACTCTATCTCCCTTACTTTATATATATTTGTTAGCTTCAGCAGAGCATTACATGCTTAAGAAGGTTTGTGAGATAGTAGATGTGGTGGATATGAATTGCTGGAGGATCAATTGGATCAAAGAGACTGTAGGACAAAAAGCATGATAGAAAAGGAAGATATAAAACTTTGAACAGAAAAAAAAGGAAGATATAAAACATATGAACGCTGATGCAAACGTGGTAACTGAGAAACTTTTTTTACATTTAAAAAAAAAAAAGATTTTGCGTTTCCATAATGATATATTGTTTTCCTATTGTTCAATAGGTTTTACATCAAAATGTGGATTGAAAACATCTTTGAAGATACTGTGGTGATTGGTGAGTACAGTACTTTGATACTTTTTTCTATAGTTTTATTGTTTTAGATAATAAGAAAATTGGTTTATGTATGGTGAGGGGCCAGAGTAATACGAAGTCTTGGAGATGGCAAAACTCACATGAAGGTTAATTAAATTCTATGACAAAATTAACAGAGGTATACATTAGCAATTATATTTTTGTATTATTGCAGTTTTTGCAATACATAGTGATTTTTTCAGATGTCTAATACACATGGAATGATAAAGAAATTATTTTTTCCACTCTATATTGCATCACTAAAACAATCAAATTCGGCAATGATTTTACTGAAGCCTTTGTTCAACAAAATATATATACATGTCACTTTTAATTATACATAACTAAACTTTGTTTTATTTGTAAGCAAAATAATTCCCATGCATAGCATGGGATCAATACTAGTCCTACATGAAGCGGCATATTCAATTCATATTCGGCTTATATGACCGTGCAAAAATATACATGCATTTTTCACGTGCAAAAGTATACATGCACTTTCTAAATTTTGAATAATATACATATTTTTCTTTTGGGCGAAATCATACATCAGTCGCCATATTATTTGTCACATCATCTATAATTGTGCTGATGTGAATGCTACATCAACTAATTTTGCATACGAAGATTCTATGTGTATAGTTTTTTTAAAGTAAAATAGTCGTTTTACAAAAGTATTTTTTTAGAAATGTAAATTTTATACATTTTTATTATGTAGTAAAATTAACAAAAAATTAGGTAACTGATAAAATTTTAATCTTATATAAGAGATATATCCATGAATGTTTTGATTAGGCATGGGCATAAAATCCAGAACCCGAGATCCGAACCAAACCTGAACTGAAAACTCTATCTGTTATTCTATCTGAAATGAAAATCCCCGGACGGGTCTTATAGGATGGTACGAAACATATCCAAACCCGGAGTGTTATTAACCGAACCCGAATGGGTAATTCGGAAATTCCAAAATTAATAGTCAATATAAATATTTGAAATATATACAAGAATTTCAAATACTCAATTCAATATTTACGTTGATATGATATAAACAAATAAACAATAAAATTAAACTAAATACCTTAAAAACTTAATTAGTTATAAATAAGTATTTTATAATTTTGCTTGATTAGATAAAAAGTCTACTCTATTTATAAGGTAATGCATATTGTTTACAAACGGTATTTATTTTTATGCTTGATTTAACATTTTATTGTTACTTTATCATTTTGATGTGCGTTGGATTAATTTCTATTAATTTTAAGTATTTTTATTATGTTTTGCTTTTAAATTTTATATTTTACTTTGGATATATCTGAATTGAACCGATATAACCTTAATTCGAACGATATATCACTACAAGAAAACGTGAGAGTAACGACTACCATTTACGACTACAAATGTGTAGTCGTAAATTAACTTCGACGTTACGTCTAACTTACGACTATGTTAAAGTCCGTCGTAACTTATAAGTAATTTTGCTACTAAAAAGTTTAGTCGTAAATTGGTCGTAAACTAACTTCGCATTTACGACCACACTTTCAGGTAGTCGTAATGTGGTCGTAAATGTACGACTAAATTACATCGACAAGCTACCATCTGATTAACGACCAATTTACGAGAAACATAGTTGCACATTTGTGGTTAAGTTATAATCAAACGTAAATATGTTATTTATTATATAATTAGTGAAGTTATATATTTATATATATATGTTGATGATCCAGGTTGATTATGATGTTCATTCTATCCTCAGTGGTTTCACGAATTGATACAAAGGTCCAGTCGCTAAGGTCACCACATCAAATATGTATTTCACACGAGGCTACACTTTTCACACTTACGAATATGGAAGTCGGCGAGCAACAATGAACTATGGAGTATGTGTGAAAGGTGAAACTGATTTCTATGAAATCTTACAAGAGATCATCGAAGTGGAGTTCTCCGGCCTGGTGAAGCTGAAATGCGTTCTCTTCAAATGTGACTGGTTTGACCCCACCGTCAATAAAAGTGTTCGGTATAGCAAGTTTGGAGTTGTTGATATAAATGCTACACGGAGGTACAACAAATTTAAACCCTACATATTGGCATCTCAAGCAGACCAAGTTTGTTTTATTTCACACCCGAGGATCAGACAATCTAGAATATCTTGGTTAGCCGCTATAAAAGTTACACCTCGGGGTCGAGTCTTGACTGATGAACAACCACCTTTACAAGAAGATACCGTAAATGAAGTAGAAGTACCAGAGCAAGCTACAAATGATATCTTACTTGTTGATCCA
>NC_027756.1:50077697-50128995 GCF_000695525.1 Brassica oleracea var. oleracea | reverse complement strand
AGATTATTTTTATATAAAAAATTGAATTGTTTATAACCATCTATTTTTTTTGGTTTTTTTTTCCAGATTGACGATATTGCTATGGCTGGCGATAGAAAGAGACTTAGGAACCTTGCGCCTAGAAACTCTTACGGGAGTACCTTTCTCGGACAGCCGGATCCATCAGCTTCTACCTCCGGCACATCATCCGACTTCTTCGACAAAATAAATCTTAATGCTTAGTTTTTTCGGTTTTAATTAATAATTTGTATTTTGAATGTTTTATATTATGGATATTATTATGTTTACGGATGTTAGATATTTTCTTTTAATTTTATCAAATTTAAAAAAAATTAAATCAAACTAAATTTAAACATTTGATTTTAATTAATATATAAAATTTGTAAATAAATACAAAATTTGAAAATAAATAAATAAAGTTGGTCAAATTTACGACCAATGAACATCTAAAGTCGATGTAAAGTGGTCGTTACCTTACGACTAATAAGCATCGACATTAGAGGTAAATTTGTCGTAAGGTTACGACCAGTGTACGACTAATATCTCTAGTCGTAATATTACGACCAATGTGCCTCTAATAATTAATTACGACCAATCGATTTTCGAAGTTAATTTTTCGTAATGCCCATATTACGACCAACTAGCTACTAATACTGTAGTCGTTAAGGTCATGTTTTCTTGTAGTGTATGACTAATTTATGGGGTTTAGGATGTATTACAAATTAGAACCGAACCCAAAGTGTTATTATCCAGATCTAACACATACTTTGTAGTTATTAGAATGGGACCTAGGAGGATGGACCCGAAAACTAAAAAATCTGAAATATACGATCCGAACCCGAACGCCCAAGCATAGTTTTGATCCTATCACAATACCGTCCTTACAAGAGTTATAAATGTGTTGTAATGATTCAAATTCAATGCCAATGTTTCAGTTGTGTTACTCTCGATTAATCATGGTTGTGTTTAGGGCAAGGCATAAAATTCGTAACACAAAATCCGAACCAAAAACCAAAAAAACTTAATATGTACCGTGTCCTAAATGTAAAACGTACCCGGATAGATCTTGTATGGTGTTACAAAACATATCCAAACCCGAAGTGTTATTAATCAAATATGAACAGGTAACTGAAAAAAACTCGAAAATCCAAAAAATCAGAAAAATATCCAAAGAAACCGATCCAAATGTCCAAAATAATATACAATATAAATATTTTAAAAATAAATATATACTTCAAATATTTAATTATATATAAATAAGTATATATTTCTTATGATTTGCTTATAAATTTTAGATTTTATTTTCGGATTATCCAAATCGATATGATATAACTCGAATCTGAATAATATATGGTTATTTTATAGGCTCTATGATGTGATAAAAATTGGTATGAACCAGTGTGTTATATCCTATCTGATCCATAGTTACAAAAAACACTAGTATAGGTCCTAGGATGTTTTTCAAAATAGAACAAAAATCCAAAAAACACGACCCGAACCCCCAACGGATATCCGAACGCTACATTTCTAGAATTTATGATGTAAATTTATTATATAATATTTACGAATATATCTTTTATAGAAGATTAAAATTTATTATTTAATTATAAAAATTTATAAATTGCTGACAAAAAAATAAAAAAAAAATTTTTAATAAATTTTACATTTTCTAAAAACTATTTTTATAAAATGACTATTTTGTTTTCATTTATTTTTTAACAAAAATTATATATGTGGCATCATTGTCAGCAAAATTAGATGATGCGGCAGATTATGTGATTTTACAAAAAAAAAAAAATAGATATGTTATTTGAAATTTTCGAAATTACATGCATGTTTTTGTACGGTCATATAACCTGAGTATAAATTGAACGTATCTTTATACGTTGTGTATTGAGTGCTTCCGGTCATTTAAGTAATGAGCAAACCGAGAGAAAAGTCGTAAACTCATTTGTTAATGCCCCGTGACAATTACATTCTTGTATTTATTTAGGTGGGAGTCTAACAGTTTGATCTTTGAAACTTCATTCTAATTTATTGTTTAATTGACTAAAAATGAATTACGTTAGGTTTTATTTGTTGTCACTTTCTAAAAGTTGTCTGTTTCAAACTTTCAATGAATGTACATTATTCAAAATTTTCAATTTCTTAATATGAATGTTTAATTGTATTCATAAAAAAAAGCTATTGTAATGCAAGATAAAGATATGAAAGTAATAGAGTTTGGATGGAAACAGAGTTTTCGCACGATAATTGCGTAGTCAACAAATTAACTAGCACTATAATCGTTGATATGCGGCAGCGAGAGTAAATTAGAGAGTTTTTTTTTGGTCAAAAAAAGTTAGAGAGTTATTTTGGTTATAGAAATTTAATTAGGATAAGTACAAACTAATTAAGCTATAAGAACAAAATTAATCTTCAGATGAATTTGGATCAATTGTCAAGTCAACCATGTGAGTCGTCGTTACCAAAAGGGAGAAAAGTCATACGAGTAGTTAATAAACGGGAGAAGAATTTTGTGGTGTGAGGGAGATTTATGTAATATAAAAAAGGCGGGGATGAAAATATGTTCTTCACTGTTTCCATTTTCGAATATGAAAGGCTCTGTGAAATCAATTAGTCTCATTCCTATTTCCTTTTGTTTCCTCTTCTTATTTCGTGATGAGTTTGCGGTTCCTGCTAGGCACTTGTGCCATCCTGAACAAAGGGAAGCAATTCTGGAGTTGAAGAACGAGTTCCAGATTCAGAAGCCTTGTTTTGACCGGACGGTGTCATGGGTGAATAACAGCGACTGCTGTTCTTGGGATGGTATCAGATGTGATGCCAGTTTTGGGGATGTGATCGAGCTGAACCTTAGTGGCAACTGCATCTATGGCCAGCTCAATTCCAAAAGTAGTATTCTGAGGTTTCAAAGCCTTCCTTTTTTAGCAACTCTTGACCTTTCAAACAATCATTTCAGTGGTAACGTTCCATCTTCGCTTGGAAATCTTTCTAAGCTAACCACACTTGATCTTTCGGAAAATGCTTTCAACGGAGAAATCCCATCTTCACTTGGAAACCTTTATAACCTCACCATTCTCAATCTCTCCCAGAACAAACTTATTGGTAAAATCCCATCTTCACTTGGAAACCTTTCGTATCTCACCGCTCTTACACTTTGTGCTAACAACTTGGTTGGTGAAATTCCATACTCACTTGCAAACCTTTCTCATCATCTCACCTTTCTTAGTATATGCGAAAACAGTTTTTCTGGTGAAATTCCATCATTCTTGGGAAATTTTTCACATCTGACCTTACTCGATCTCTCAGCAAACAATTTCGTCGGTGAAATCCCATCTTCTTTCGGCAGATTGAAACATCTCACCGACTTATCCGCTGAAGAGAACGAGCTTAGTGGTAACTTTCCTGTTACGCTACTATACCTAACAAAATTGTTATATCTATCACTCGATGACAACCAGTTCACAGGCATGCTTCCACCCAACATAAGCTCGCTCTCCAACCTGGAGATCTTTTACATACGTGGGAACGCTTTTACTGGAACTCTTCCTTCTTCCCTCTTTAGCATCCCTTCTTTGACTTGCGTTAGTTTGAAATATAACCAACTAAACGGTACTCTTGAGTTCGGGAACGTATCTTTATTATCATCAGAGCTAGTAGATCTACGCCTTGGGAATAACAACTTCGTGGGATCGATTCCCAGATCCATCTCCAAATTAGTCAACCTTCGTACACTTGACCTTTCGCATCTCAACACCCAAGGCTCAGTAGTTGACCTTAGCATTCTCTGGAACCTCAAGTCAATAGAAGAACTCGACATCTCCGACTTGAACACCGCCACTGCGATTGACTTGAATGCTATCTTATCACGTTTCAAGTCACTCGATTTTCTGAATCTCACGGGAAACCACGTCACGTATGAAAAGAGAAGTTCATTTTCAGATCCTCCGTTATTAAGAGAGCTGTACTTGTCAGGATGCGGAATCACCACCGAGTTTCCAGGGTTCATACGAACTCAACACAACATGTGGAGACTAGACATTTCCAACAACAAAATCAAAAGGTCAAGTCCCTGGATGGTTATGGGAGCTATCAAACTCTTTCTTACCTGAATCTCTCCAACAACACTTTCACCAGCTTCGAAAGTCCGAAAAAACTCCGGCAATCATCTTCTCTGGATTACTTTTCCGGCGCCAGCAACAATTTCACGGGCAGGATCCCCAGTTTCATATGCGAGTTGCGCTCTCTCACCGTTCTCGATTTATCCAACAACAAATTCAACGGTTCATTCCCACTCGGAAAGTTCAGCAGTGTTCTCCAAGCTCTGAATCTTAGACAAAATCGTCTAAGCGGACGTCTTCCAAAGAAGATTATATCCAGACGTCTAAAGTCTTTGGACATCGGTCATAACAAACTGGTGGAAAAGCTTCCAACATCTTTAATCAATAGTTCTTCTCTTGAAGTTTTGAATGTGGAAAGCAACATATTCAACGACACGTTTCCATCCTGGTTGAGTTCTCTCCCCGAGCTACAAGTTCTTGTCCTTCGCTCCAATGCGTTCCATGGACCGATACATCAAACTCGGTTTTCTAAACTGCGGATCATCGATATATCGCATAATCGCTTCAATGGAACGTCGCCATCGAACTTCTTTCTGAACTGGACGGCAATGCACTCTATTGGAAAAGATGGAGATCAATCTTACGGACAGTACATGGGTACAAGCTACTATTCCGATTCAATAGTTTTGATGAATAAAGGCATAGAGATGGAGTTGGTACGCATCTTAACAATCTACACCGCACTAGACTTTTCGGAGAACGAATTTGAAGGAGTGATTCCATCGTCCATCGGTTTATTGAAAGAGCTTCACGTGCTCAACTTATCAGGCAATGCTTACACCGGCCACATCCCATCGTCTATGGGGAACCTCTCGTCTCTCGAGTCACTGGACCTTTCCAAAAACAAGCTTACGGGAGAAATTCCACAAGAGCTAGGGAACCTCTCGTACCTTTCTTACATGAACTTCTCTCATAACCAGCTTGTGGGGCTAGTGCCAGGGGGCACTCAGTTTCGAACGCAGCCCTGCAGTTCTTTCAAGGGCAACCTGGGACTTTATGGCCCTTCGCTTGAAGAAGTTTGTGTAGATCATATCCACGGGAAAACATCACAACCGTCTGAAATGTCAAAGGAAGAAGAAGATGGTCAAGAGGAGGTGATAAGTTGGATTGCAGCTGCAATTGGTTTCATACCTGGTATTGCATTTGGATTCACGATGGGATACATAATGGTTTCCTACAAACCAGAATGGTTTATCAACCCTTTTGGTGGAACCAAACGCAGAAGGATAAGCACCACACGTCGTTAAAGAGGTAATCTTCTCAACTGTTTTTTTTTTCTAAAGTAAAACTATATACTAGATTGGTCTCAGTGAATCAATTAATTATGTATTGTTTATTCCCTATTTTGTATAGCTTTCTTAAACCTAAGGGAAGAATCTCAAAGAAGAAAATCAACCAACCAAACTAGAAGGCCTGCAAAGAAAGAAGGTTGGATTAAAATAATTTCTGATGATTCGAAATAATTTTGTTTCGCATCAGACAGATTATCACATTATAAGTTTTAGTTGTTGTTTGATCTTTTGTATTGTGCGTATCTGATTCACTATGCTCTCTGTATCTCTATATCTGAAGAACCATGTTTCAGTAAAACAGAAGTAGCTGATTTCACAGTCGCACATGTCTTTTTTACTTCTTTCTTTGTTCTGTCATATCATATGAGCAGTGACAAGTATCTTGAGAATCCATCATCACGGCGTAATAACATAAATATTTGACGTGAATACCCATCTTTTGTAAACTATTTGTGGAAGAGATGCTTCTTAGTTCTCGTTAGAGAGGAAAAGAGTAGTACGGTTTACAGAGCAGGTTTTTGAAACGAGTTTTTTTATTGCATGTTGTGTAAAAACGTTTGTTGAATGCTATTTTAAAATATACACAATTAAATACTAATATTTATTATACATACATATATATAAATATGTATTTTGAAAATTTTATATTGAGAACTCCATGGGTTTACGAAACGGTTTTGATCTGTTCGTTGCACTCAACAAACGCTTTCATCCAAGAGCCGAAGAGAAAGTGTAACAAAATACAAGGCCCAAACTTTCCATAACCAACATTCTAGTATTAGTAGTATTGATCAAGAGCAGAAAACAGTATTTTGCCACTTGTTATTAATTAGAATAAACAATACTATTTGACATTTGTTATCGGATGTATGACGGGAAATGGTTTATTCCCCTGTGAACTAGTTTTTCCCGATTTTTTCACACACGAACTTTTAAGCCATGCCAAAAACCACATGAACAATGAAATAATAATTTATTCCATATGAACTAGTTGTTTCCGGCTATTTCACACACAAACTTTTAAGTTATGCCAAAAACCACATGAACAATTCTATTTTTTGAATTACATACACAAACTATTGATTTTAAATTAGTTCTCCTAAAACAGTAAATGGTGTTGTTTAAACGTTAACTTGGTTTATGACAAGTAGATAGTCGGTTTCATTTAGGTTGATAAAAATAGAATACTATGTCATTTTGTTCTTCTTCTTTTTGTCAACTGCTCTTCTTCTTCTTCAGAAATCGTTTTACTCTTCATCATCAATCGAGGGATAAAAAAATTTTATTCTGCATTTTCAAGTTATATGACATAGTAACTGGTTGGGTAGATATTTTTGAGTTATATGACATAAAGCATATAAAGAGATCATATGACATTAATTTCTTGATTGAGGAGAATATATAAATTCCTGCAGGACCGAAACATGAGAGTAACATCTGCTTACGGAACCAATCAAGCGTCCTAGACTACGCGAATTTTATAGTTCCTTGTGACAATACATGGAGATTGGTAAGTTAGTATTTGCCGCTCTTCTTTCTTTAAACCGTCTCTCCACCTATCATAAACCAAGTTAACGTTTAAATAACACAAATACGGTTTTAGGGAAATTACTTTAAAATCAATAGTTTGTGCATGTAATTCAAAAAATAGAGTTGTTCATGTGGTATTTGGCATGACTTAAAAGTTTGTGTGTGAAATAACTGGGAACAACTAGTTCATAAGGGATTAAGTCATTTTCTATTGTTCACGTGGTTTTTGACATGACTTAAAAATTCATGTGTGAAAAAACCGGGAACAACTAGTTCATAAGGGAATAAACTATTTTCCCATGTATGATGTATCAGTAATCTGTCCAGACTTCAGACATTTTGAAGAACACACTCGCGGGTTGGTAAAGATAAAATATTGGATAGAAATTACTAACTCCTTTTTTAAATGTAGGATGTTTTAAAGAATTTTGAAGTTCTAATATATAAGATGTTTTTATTTTTTTAAATAATTTTTTACTTTATTAAAAACCGTGCAACCAATCATTATTTGATAATCTATTTTGTAATTAATTGAATGATATTTTTAATGGTACTTTCTAGACAAAACAATGATTTTTTAATATGCGTGTTTTTACCTAAACAACTTATCTAAGCAAAGAGAGAGTAACTACCAGTATAGTTCAAGCTATTGAATTAGTACTTTATTTAATAATCTTGGGAACTGAGAGCACGAAAATAAAGGATTAACATAATTGAAATCAGAGCAGCATTGCCGATGAGGCGTTGAAATAATTATTGACTTGGGATTTACTCTCTCTGAAGAAAAATACTTATTCTAATTAGAGTGGTTTACATGTTAATACCAACTTTCGGATCCCTAATCAATTACTCCAGTATCTGCACACAATTTTTTTTTTAAACCCTGCACTGCTTAAATTCAATTTGGAGAAAAAGGTGAACTGCTACCACTATCTGTCGGTGGTCTGCAGTTTCCATTATTTTATTTTTGACACTTTAGATTTTTTTACATCTACAATGTTATTACTGCCCGTCATTTCTCAAGAAAATACATTATTTTCCCAATCATAGCAATCATCTAAATTCTACTAGTATGTACTTATGTAGTCTACTTTCAGTTATTATTAATTATTAAACGTGAAAAAGTTAGAAATTAATTAATTAACTATTTATTTACCGCCCAATGAAGATTCCACAAACTTGGCATGGAAGTCATGAACATTCACATTTCACAACGGAAAACCAAAAACAATAAGTAAAAGGCAAAATAATTTATAATTAATGATACAAAACTAATCAAGTTTAAAGCTATTAAAAGATTCCACAAAAAAAACTCAGTGTTGTCTCTCTCTCTCACTCGTCCCGCTCTCTCTTTCTCTCTATCTAAATATCTGTTTTGCGTGCTCAGATCTGAACATAGACATAAACTGAAGATGACTGACCGAGTCTTCCCTGCTTCCAAGCCACCAACCGCCACCACTAATGGAGTTCCACCCGGTGCTGCCTTAGCACCTCCTCCTCCTGCTCCAACTGCCGTTAACGGTAACGGCATGTCTAGCCAGAAACCTCAAGTCTACATTCCAGCTAACCGCCCCGTTTACCGTCCACAGCCTTACAGTCGCCATCACCACCACCAATCCCGCCCAAGCTGCCGGCGAGTTTGCTGCTGCTGTTGTTTCTGGTCCATCTTAATCTTCCTACTCCTCGCTCTCATGGCCGCAATAGCCGCCACCGCCGTGTACGTGATCTACCACCCTCGTCCTCCGTCGTTCTCCGTCCCGTCGCTTCGAATCAGCCGCGTGAACCTCACCACCGCGTCTGATACTTCTGTCTCCCACCTCTCTTCGTTCTTCAACTTCACTCTGCTCTCCGAGAATCCCAACCAGCACCTAACCTTCTCCTACAACCCCTTCGCCGTCACCGTCAAGTCCGCGAAATCGGGGGAGACGCTCGCGAACGGCACCGTCCCTGGCTTCTTTAGCGATAACAAGAACAAGAGGACGTTTCGCGGCGTGATCGCGACGTCTACGTCGGCGCGTGAGCTGGATCCGGAAGAAGCTCGGCGTCTGAAGTCGGATCTGACGAGGGCGCGCGTGGGGTTGGAGATAGAGATGAGGACGAAGGTGAAAATGCAAATGGGGAAGGTGAAGAGCGAAGGAGTGGAGATCAAAGTGACGTGTCGAGGATTCGAAGGGACAGTACCTAAAGGTAAAACTCCGACCGTGGCGACCTCGAAACAAAGTAAGTGTAAGTCTGATCTGAGTGTCAAGGTCTGGAAGTGGAGTTTTTGATAAATTTCAGTATTGATATTTATGGGCCATTTTCTGGATTTATATAACTGTTGGAATGATCCAAGAGAAAACCTCTTCCTCAGTGTTAGTTAAAAATTTGCAGAGAAGAGTCAGAGAGATTTGTTGTGGTTAGTAGAGGACGGAGGAATCCACTCACGCCTTGTGAAATTTTTCTTTGGATTTTTGTTCGTTTTTTTCTTTTTCTTTTGGGAGTTTCTTATTTAAATTATGAATGGGATACAAAGCATAAATGTAATATATAATGATGGTATTGACTATTGAGGACTAAAACGCTGGAGATGGGAGTGACTGCATTAGTTGACAACAGACAAGTAATAGTGAGCACTGAAAGTAAGATGGTGATATACAACACGTAAACAGTTGATGCATAAAGAAAGAGACAATTTTGAGGAACACAATGGAAAAAGATGTGTTAAATGTTAGATGTTGAACCATATGATCCCCCTCACATTAATATCAGCTCATTTAAGAGGACGTGTGCATATGAAAACTTAATTATTTCACCAACTTTACCATATTTTGAAGAAGAGCCTAGGGGTGTTCAATCCGGATATCGGTTCGGTTTTTTCGGTATTTCGGTTAGTAAAATATAACTATCATTCTAAATTCATATTTACTTCGGTTCGGTTCGGTTTATATACCGTCGGTTTTTGGTTTATTCGGTTTTATACCAAAAAACATAATTCTTTATTTTGGGATCATGTTATATGAATTTTAGAGTCTTGTTGTCAACACATTCATTTATTAAAAAATATTATAAGTTTAAATAAAAGAACAAAAATAAAAAATGTTTATATCATCTAATAAAATAATCAAATCTATAATTAAAATCAAAGCTCAAAATTTTGATAATAAAAATAAAAAACAAAAAATAAAACATAAGCACGAAGCACAAAAAATAAGTTATTATATTCTTTCATATTTAGCGTTCATCAAAGTCATGTTTCTTTCTATTCGTTTATAGATAAAAAAAATTGTGAAGAATTTCCACTAATTGTTATCGTCAAATTTATAATCTTTATTTCAATTTATTCAATGCTAAATTAAAGCAAAAAGATCAAAAGAAGACTAAGAAAATAAGAAGCATGTTTGCGATGAATTGTTATTTAATTATAGTTCAAGTGTTTTACAAATCATGAATATTTTATTACTGTAAAATATATGGTAATAGTTATTAGCAAAAAAAATTAACTTATGATTTTTATACGTTGTTATAAAATATATACATATTTACATGTTTCTATTTTTTGATCGGTTTTATCGGTTATATACAGAACCATGTCCAAATCCTACGGTTTTTTAAAAATCATATCCATTCGGTTTGTATGGTATATACCAAATACAAACCATATTATCTATTTCGGTTTGGTTCGGTTCGGTACGGTTCCTAGAAGAGCCCCCATAAACGAAGAAAAGGCTAGGCCCAACCAAATGGTATTTGAGGCCCAACTTATGTTCTAAGCGTTTTCACTTCTCTCACCTCCTGTTTCCAAGACCATCGTCTTGGTGGTATAATCCCGCCGTAGAAATCAGATTCTCTCCCCATATTCACTAACTTCGCTTCGGGAAAGGGAAGAACATCGAAATATCATCGTAATCCATGGCGGAGAAGCTGGAGCCGGCGAAGGTTTTGTACTGCGGAGTTTGCTCTCTTCCAGCTGAATACTGCGAGTTCGGTCCCGATTTCGGAAGATGCAAGCCATGGCTCGTTGAGAACGCACCCGATCTCTATCCTGATCTCCTCAAAGGTACGGTACCCTGAATTACTTTATTTTTATTTTATTTTACGAAACCCTAACTCAAAAAGCTTCGACCACTTATCTGAGCTAGTTTGATTTAGATTGTCGGCTAGTGATTCTTGATTGAATCCCGTCTTAAATATCCAAACTTTTAGATTATTATTGTCTCGATTCTTTGAAGGGCTATAAGAAATTCACACTCTGTCTTAAACTTGATCGATATAACATATGGGTCCGTTCAGTTCTGTTGGCATTCCTATCATGTCGGCACTTCTAATATTATTTGATATGGATTATTATTAATTGTGTTTTTCAGAGGCTAATGAGAAGGCAGCAGATAATGTCTCTGACAAACTCCAGTCCCTTGGAATCTCTTCTGGTGGCGCTGATGGTGCTCCCTCTTCATCTCAGTCTGGTATGTATCCCTTCGGGCCCATGCATGCGTCCCCACATTTATTTGCAGTTACACTACATTGCTATATACAGTTTCAAACTATATATTGCTTAGTGGCTGGAAGCATCTGTAATGTTTTTTTCTTTTGCTGGGGAAATCTGTTAAACATGAATGCGAAATGTTCTTTTTAGAGTTAACTGATTTGTGTTGATGCATATGTGGAAAGGATTCAGCTTTTTTCTTCTTCTTCATCTGAATTTCTCAATTTCGTTTTAAATTTTATTTATAGGAGGGACATCGAAGAAGGAGGAAGTGAAACGCCTTCCTGGGGGAAAACTAAAAAAGAAAGTGAGTAACCTTCTCCTCTCGCCTTTCTAGAATGTTACCCAAGTTTTCATGGAACTTTATATAACAGACATGCTTGGATATTCCCTCACACATTTCAATGGACTAAAAATAATAATTTCGGTTTGCTTTCTCTTTTATGTAAACCCCTTTTTTGTCTAATTATCTAATGCTTACGGATCATAATATATAGGATAGACAAGAAGTTATTATTGAAAAGGTTGTGCGCAACAAGCGCAAGTCTATCACCATTGTGAAAGGACTGGAACTGTTTGGTGAGTTGTTATTTGCTTCTTTGCCGAGACATCTTAGTATGTTCTTATTAGCTGGAACAAACCTCATTCTTTTGGCCCTTAAAATTTGTTCATCAGGGATAAAACTCAGTGATGCGTCGAAAAAGCTTGGGAAGAAGTTTGCCACTGGAGCATCAGTTGTCAAGGTATGTAGATTTTGGAGTGCAAAGTAAATGTGAATAATATGCTATGTGCTCCTGGCTTTGTGAAGTTTGTAACTGCGCCAGCACCACTCGGTTTCTCTCCTTTTCTTCCTCTTATGCTTTAGGGTTATCTATGTTTCTTTGTTTCAGGGGCCAACTGAAAAGGAGCAGATTGATGTTCAAGGAGATATAATCTATGACATCGTTGAGTTCATTACAGACACTTGGCCCGATGTAACATTACTTATCCTTCTTTGTTTGTTTTTGGTATGAATAAACGACCTTCCTAAAATCTCTTGACTGTTGCAATGCCTTATAATCAGGTACCTGAAAGATCCATTTTCTTCATTGAAGATGGGAAGAAGGTTCAAGCTGGTTGATGACCACCTCTGGCCTGGTTTTTCTTTTTGGGCATGGCAGGTTCATGTGTTTGGTGGAAACGCTACGAGATAATAACTTGCAACGTAACGTATAGTTGAATTTCATATACTATTTTCTTTCTCAGGTTGTGATAATCCCTGTCAGGTTTCTCCAAGCATCTCTGTTTATGACATTTAAAATGTGCTTTGAAATGACGAATGTTTTCTTTATTCCTCATCCATTTTCAGCATTCACCATTACGGACATCCAGATCAAAGAATCGATGGTTGGCTTATTGTATAAATTGAATCATCCCTTAAAAGACAACCAGAGAGTGCATAGTTAACTGACATGAAAAAACTTTATCAATCGTAAGAACTTTTGATGTGCTTAAAACCAGACAACCCTAAACGTTAATCTTGGCAGCCTGTATTGAACGAAGCTATTTAAATTCGCGGCTTGATCGTAAGCGCTGATCTTATGCGGTCTCGGTTACTTGTACTGATACCACCTTCATCTTTTTTCAGATCCATTTTGAAGAATGATAAAACAGTAGAAGCCAGCTGATGCTGGTGAGAAGTGAACTCATGATCAGCTCCTTCAATAAGACACAGTTTATGGTTCTTTATGTATTTGGCGAACTCGGATGCTTCTGTTACATGCACTATTCTATCGTGTGTTCCATGAACTGTTAACACCCTGTAATATTTAAGAAAGTCATTAGTTGTTCAGCTATCATACTGAAACCAAAAGAGACGAATCCTTGTAGTCTGATGATAATGAGAATGATTTGGAGAGTCTACCTGCAGTTTTCATGAATTGAGAGACATGCTTCATGAGTGTTGGTTGTGAGACGGTCCATTAGACTCTCTTCAGTAACTCGATATTCAAACTTTCCTGCAACGAGAAAAAGGAAAGGTGTTGTCTCAAATACGCCAACCATGTTCTAACAAGAAGATTTACCTTTCTGTTACTAACATCAATGAACCCATTCTCCTTGATTCTCTTTAAGTAGTCCTTACCAAGCCGCATTTCTATTCCTCTCTCAAGAAAAAACCGTCCAGAGATATTGACAACAGTGTGCACATCCTTGTACTTTGCTGCATACAAAAGCACCACACTTCCACCTGCCAACAACAACGCTCCAGTCTTTCATATTTTTTTCTATTAAAAAAAATCATTACATCCTCCTTAGTTTAAAGTTTTTATTTAGACCTTTGCTATGTCCGATGATTGCAGAAATGTCACGGTTTTCCCCACGCAAGTGTTGCAGAACAGAGCGCAGATCTTCAGCTTCACGGCGATAGTTGCCATACTCAAATGATCCTTGGCTTTCCCTGAAGAAGCCCATTAACATGTGTAAACACACTTACACCACTTCGAAAGAAAGAAAAAGAAACTACAATTTGCTTCAAAATCAAGAGAGAATGGATTCACCCGTTGCCAGCGAAATCAAACCGGAAAGAACTGATCATGGCCTTTTCAAAGACATTCGCAATGGCCGGCATTGGAATCCGATCCTACAAGATTATAGTATTAGATGAAAATAAAACAAAACCAAATTTTCAGATGAAGAAGAAAACTGATGAGAATGCTACAAAATTAATAAAAGAAGATGAAAACCTTTGATGAACGAAAGCCATGGCAGATGACAACAGTCTCAGTGGAGCCGGTATCATGCAAAACTCCCACGAGTTTCTCACCATGACTGTTCTCTATTACAACTCTTCTGTGTTGAATCTCTACGGACAGAAGCTAAAAAAACATCATTCGATCACCAACAATGTTCAAGCAGCTATAAAAATCTCATAAAAGAAAAGCTTGTTTGGAAATTTATACGATCAAACAAAAGTGACTCCAGATCAAACATTCAAAGCTTATGACATAACCTCTACGAACAATCTAACATGAATGATCGGTCTAAACGTATGGAACAAACACACAATGGTACAGTTTAGGGATACGTTGAGGGGGGTCATGTATGAGATGAAACTTACCGGAGTTGTCGCTTCGTTCATTGCTAGATCGATTCCAACGTGTCTCCGACATCGGCGCGTGGAAGAGTAACGTTTCGATGCGGGTCTCTAGGCGTGACCGTTGTCCGTTACAATTACAACACCCTCGGCGACTGCAATTAAAGTTTTACCGCTTGATTTACACTGTCAAAAATGTACAATGTAAGTTTGTATTTACAATGAAGAAAATATTTATGAAAATGTATTTTTGGTCTTTCTAGAATTTTGTTTTTTTTTTTGTCCAACTTTTTATAGATTAAAATGTAAAGCAACTTTTTATTTAAAAAAAACTAAAAAGATCTAACACGATACATTGGAGTTTTACCAAAACATCTAAGTTAATAATAATACTAAGAACAGGAGTATACATAGAAATGCTTTCTCCTTTTTTATATCGCAGCGCTGGCCCTGAGATTTTGGAGGCCTTATACGATTTTAGTAAAAATTTCATTAAAACTTTTTTTTATATAAATTTAGGGGATTTTTAAAAAACAATTTAGGGGCCTTTTCTTATATAATTTTTTTCAAAAAAATTTGGGACCCTAGGCGAATGTTTCATTCGGCTTTGCCCAGTACCGGCCCTGATCGCAGGTTGTCTTTTTGAAAAGAGAATTCTTTTAATAAATAAACAAAGACCATCGACTATTACATTTGAAGATCCTTTGAATCATGAAGGATTGAGGTCTATTACATTTTTTTCTTAAATGGTACCTACTAGTATCGATCAAATCTCTAGTA
Source organism: Brassica oleracea var. oleracea (assembly GCF_000695525.1). Taxonomy (NCBI): domain Eukaryota; kingdom Viridiplantae; phylum Streptophyta; class Magnoliopsida; order Brassicales; family Brassicaceae; genus Brassica; species Brassica oleracea. Next base: position 50,113,734 of record NC_027756.1, on the reverse strand, counting down.
GTTAATGGTTTTCTCTCTTTTGTACTAGTGTAAATGTGTAATTCTGCAGTATGTGATATTATGCGTTTTTGTATGACTAGTCTGGTCATGAACTTACTTCACTTATGATAGAATGAATGATTCGCTGTTAAAAAAAAAACAAAGACCATCGAACAAGTTGGTTTAAAAGATATTAGCCCCGCCTGATCTGATGGAAGCGTCCTCAATCATACAAAATGATATTTAATTGCATTTACTCCAAAGACGTTTCACTTCAAATGTTTTATTAACAAAGACCAAAGACTCAACAAAATAAAAATAAACAGCCAGGAATAGTTACAACATTAAGTATCATAATTAATACTCCATCCGTTTTTTAATATAAGTCGTTTTAGAATTGTGCACATAGATTAAGAAATCATTAGTTTTTTATAATTTTTAAACAAAATCATCATTAATTATTTATCTAACCACAAATCAACCAATGATAAAATAGAAGGTATATTATCATTGGTCATATAACATTAAGTATTAATAAATTTTACATAGAAAACCGAAAACGTCATATAATTTGAAACAAAATTTTTTCTCTAAAATGACTTATATAAAAAATCGGAGAGAGTAACGATTATCTCATATCCCAGAGCGAGGAAACTTCCGAGCATACTATCTAGCAAAGGAGGCGAGAAGTGATGCCGTCCTTCTTTTCCATATAGAGCTGATCCAGCCGGACAGAGAATTTTTGTTTTTCTGATCGATCTAAACTCGACCATCACTTGATTTTTAAAAATAGGTGTTGACAAAAACAAAATTAATAACGATTATGATCTAAAAGAAACATACCGAGAGTTTAAAAAAAATTAATAACGATTATCCTCAGTGTTTATCCCATGATACTTCGAGCTTAAGACAATAGAAATTTATTGTTAATATACATCAATAAAGACCATCGACCAAGTTGATTAAAAATACACTTAACCCCGTCTGCTGAAGTTTCCTCAATAATAGAAATTACAATTTAATCAAAAAATCCAAAAGTTTAGTAGAAATGACATCATACCAAGGACTAAAACACCTAATGATCTGAATAAATTTAATTAACAACTATCTCTTTTCTTTCCGAGAAACAATTAACAAACTATTTTAGAGTTTCTTGCACGATACTTCGAGCATACGACAAAATAAGAAGAAGTTGTCAATGTCAACGCTATTGGCATCATAAATGGAACGAAATTTCATGACGACTCTATAATCATTTCTTGGCAAGACGTCAAGATCACTTATAATACATAAGACACATTGTTCATAAGCCCCCAGGATCAGTTCCCGTTACAGAGTAAGATCTTCAATGGCTCAACATGGAAACGGCGTGCTTAACAGGACTTCCTTCCATTTCCAACCTCATAGAAACTGGATCAACGGTAACATTTCTTTCTTCTCTCTTATTTATATTCATATCTATCATAATGTCAAAGATCTCTAATGTACTGTTATTTCATAAACCAATCTGTGGCTAATTTATACACTATACTTTATACAACTGATCACTGAATAGGGTTATTAATTTTATACAACACGACTAACTATTAGTTTTGATGTTCTTAAGTAATTAATAAAGATAATTGTTCGTCTTTTTTTTTGTATGTCACTCTTGCTACGTTGATGCATCTTGGAATCTCTGAAGATCCAAACGGTAAATAATAATTCTACAAACTCTTAACTTGTGATTCAACGAATATCTAAAATTTGTAATATTTATTCTATAAATGTGGTTTCAGCGCCAATGTATTACAAAGGATTCTACCATATGTTCTACCAGCACAATAACTTGTCTCCCCGATTCAGTGAGATAATGATATGGGGACACTCTGTTTCACAAGACATGGTCAACTGGATCCAACTCGAACCAGCCTTTGTTCCTACTGCGTCCTTTGACAGACACAGCTGCTGGTCTGGATCCGCCACTATCCTCCCTGATGGCAAACCAGTAATTCTCTACACTGGACTCGAGGAACACGAGGAGCTTGACAGACGCCAGGTTACAGTTCTTGCCGAACCTAAGGATGCTTCCGACCCTTTGCTTCGTGAGTGGGTAAAGCCAAAGAACAATCCTGTGATGCTTCCGCCACACGACGTCCCTCACGATTGTTTCCGTGACCCTACAACCGGGTGGCAAGGACAAGATGGGATCTGGAGAGTTATCGTGGGAGCTAAGGAGATAAACACTGAGAGAGGAATGGCGGTTTTGTACAGAAGTAAAGACTTTGTGGAATGGACAAAGTATCCAACTCCTTTACTTGCGACACAAGACACAGGAATGTGGGAATGTCCTGATTTTTTCCCGGTTTCTATTACCGGTAAAGAAGGTGTAGAGACATCGGTGAACAATGCTGGTGTGAAGCATGTCTTGAAATCGAGTTTTGGAGGCCATGATTGCTATGTTATTGGTACATACTCTTCTGAGAATGAAGACTTTGCAGCTGATTCTGAGTTCACTAACACAACTGCTGATTTGAGGTATGATCATGGAACGTTCTATGCTTCTAAGGCCTTCTTTGACAGTGTTAAGAATCGGAGGATCAACTGGGGATGGGTTGTAGAGACTGATAGCGTGGAAGATGATATCGCGAAGGGATGGTCTGGCCTTCTGGTAAATGTTTTCTAGGTTTAAAAGTGGTCAAACAGATAACTTGTCCAGAAAGTTATTGAATTGGTTTATTTTTTTTTTTGCTTTAGTCTCTTCCTAGGGAGATGTGGCTGGACACAAGTGGGACGAGGCTGATACAATGGCCAATCGAAGAAATCAACTATCTTAGGACTAATCAAGTTAGCTTGGATAACACGCATCTCGCAGGCTGCTCGATTCTTGAAATATCAGGCATCACTGCAGCACAAGTAAGTTTGTGCATATTGTTTTTGTCAGGAATTAAGAACTTATATTTGTTTGTGTATCTTCTTATCTTTCTCTTGTTGTTGTTAAGGCTGACGTAGAAGTGACTTTTGATCTGCCTGTTCTGGAAGGCAACCCCCAAGTACTTGATTCTGATCATGTTGATGATGCGGTTTTGTTCGACCGTGACAGCTCGGTTGGATGTGTTTATGGACCTTTTGGGTTGCTAGCATTGGCTACCAGTGATTTATCTGAACAAACTGCAATTTTCTTCAAAATAATTCGTCGTGGAAATGGATATTCGGTTGTAATGGGCAGCGATGAGAATAAGTAAGATTTTAACTATAAACCAAATGTTTCTTTCTCTAATGTAAATCTGATGTTTCATTTTAACAAATGGAAATGTAGGTCTTCGTTGAGAGACAACGCAAGGAAATCTGCACATGGAACAGTCCTAGATATTGATCCAAGACATGAGAAGATCTCATTGAGATGTTTGGTGAGTTGAATTCAGCCTTTTTGCAATGTCACTTCTTTTATTTTAAACAACTTAACTAGGAAAACATTTGTTTTATTGTTTTCATATAGATTGATCACTCGATTATAGAGAGCTATGGAGCAGGAGGAAGAAATGTAATAACGTCTAGGGTTTATCCCAAATTGGCAATTGGTGAAGCAGCTAAGCTTTACGTGTTCAATGATGGAACAAGGGGTGTGACCATTTCGTCTCTGGAAGCTTGGAGCATGAGAACTGCTGAAGTCAATTTAAACGCACTTTAATTTATCAGTGATAATGCTGCTAATAATAATCTTTGGACTGCCTAAAGATGATTCCTGTACTTTTATGAACTTGTTTTAAGATTTATCCGTGTCTTGTGTTCAAGATATTGGTGTGTGTTCTTTTGTTTCTTCTTCTTTTAAATCTGATGAGTTATTGGTGTGTTTATCATAATATTGAATTTGCACTACTTTCTTTTCGAGTTATATATTAAAATCATGCTTATCAGCATGCCTCTTTTCGCCAATAAGTTTTTGTAAGCAAGTAGGACTTCGCGAAGCATCACACTGTTATGAAGTAAAATAGTTTAGAGATTAGTGATAAATCGTGAATAATTCATTTCATAACAAAGACTATTGACCAAACAAATTAAACGTACATTATCCCATTTCCTATCTTCAAATGTTCCCAAAATTTAAATTAAACAAAATGAATGAGACAAAAACGTAAACAAAATGAATAATATATATGAGCTACCTGGTCCGAGTAATATATTTAACAAAGACCAATGACCACAAACCTTAATAATTGAAACAAAAATACAATTAACAAATACCTCGAAAACTTCTTTCACTTTGCTTCAACTTTTGGACAGATCGAAGAGGTGGCAAACGCCAATGGCACTATAAATACACAACCCTATAACATTTTCTTGACAAGATCAAAACTCTAGTATATACACTGTATAAACAGAAACTAGAAACAATGGAAGCTGGTTCTTTTGATAATCATGAAAACTTCCAGCCTTACCGAACTTCCTTCCATTTATCAAGCTCCTAAAACTTTGGCTCAACGGTTATTATTTACTATGTTATATTTTTTCTCTGATCCGATGTGCAACAATACTCTCACATATCTATTTTACCTAAATAAAGAATTAATTTTCATCTTTTTGTTTTTTTTTGCCACCTCTGGTCCTTGGTTATTATAAACCTACGTTTCATCTTTGGAACACATGTTACCTTTGTCAGTATTTCACCGTTGAATGACGATCTTTTTTTTTGGTTGCTAGATCGATCACTCTGTCACAGAGAGCTATGGGGGAGGATGAAGAAGTGTAATAATGTCTATGGTTTATCCAAAAATGGCAATTGGTGAAGAAGCTAGGCTTTACGTATTCAATCATGGAGCAAAGGGTGTGATCCTATGTCGTCTTTAGAAGCTTGGAGCATGAGAAAAGCCCAAATCAACTCAAACGAAACTTAATGAGCCATGTTTGTAATGACTACAACATCCCTTTGGCTTATCAAAATAAGTTATCAATAATAGCTTTTATGTATTTTTGACCTAAAATTTCTTCGAGTTGAAACATAAATATACACCAAATTAACACCAATTTTTCATCCTATAGTTTTTGTTATCAACATGGATTTTGGAAGAATAAGAAAAATCTTTTTTTAGTAATGCGAATTTAATCAGTGTCCCCTCTTGGAATTTGTGGTGGAGATGTCTCAAAAAATTTAGAAAAGAGAAACCACATAGATTAATTAGACACTTGTCTTTTCTGTATACTTTAAACTGTGGCCATTGTAACCTCACCTTCATTTATGTTGCCTTTAATCATTCCGATTTCTTTCGGTATCTCTCACTTTCTAATATTGTCGCTGTCATATATAATGTTTGTGCATTACTTCATTCGACTCTCATTGACTATTGCTACTCTGATTTTCAATAATAAACACATTAAACGATCGAATCATGAGGTTATTCAAGTTGATCCCTTAATTTTTTCTCGTCCTTCCTGTAATGGTGACATGCTGTTGCTGCCGTTGGAACGCGGCACAGGTGCAAAGAGTCAAAGACTAGCCTATCAAAGACCGTATTTCAAATAATAAAATATAAACTGTCATTTTACGAAAGAAACGAATATTTTATTTTAAATGAATATTTTAAACAAAGTAGATGAGAAATAATAATAAACTCGTGACAAATTGTCGTTGTTTCAAAATAAAATAAATAACTTATTTTTCCTAACTAACCCCCCACCACTGAGGAGCTCCCATATCTAAGGGTCGTATTTTTCTTATTGGTTATGTAAAATTTGTTGTTCAACATAAAACAAAGTTGGTTGATCAAAAAAAAGTTGATCAAAAAAAAAAACAACATAAAACAAAGTTATCTGTAAATATGATTTATGGCTAGGAATAACTTTCTCAACTAGGTAAGTTATTTGAGTCTTGTGAGATAATTGTTGAGAATTTAACATTCGATTCAAAATTAATGAATGAATTAACCAATTATATGTAAGTTGTAATTCCAATCAATCATAATCAAAATATAGGGGAGGTTTCACGTATCAAAGAATCCAACGGCAGTGATTGTGCAATAATTGTGACTTGTGAGTGCCACCTACTTTAAAAGTCTATAAAGATTCTAGGGCCAAACTCTCTTATTGCACACAATATAAAATCTACTAGAAAAAGAGAAATTCCTATTACATAAACAGGTATACTCAAATACCGATATTGTTCAAGGAAAAGATAGTAGTCAGATTCCGTGGTAACCAATTGATTCTATATAGACTTTCATAACTTCGAGGTCATTATTCAATAAAGAAGACCGATCATCATGAACCATTGTACTAATGACCCCTTTTCATTTTTGCTTCCCTAAATTTACCAAGAAAAATTGCTTAATCAGTACTTTTAGTTTAACTAAGGACAGAACTTAGATTCACTCCCTAGGGTGAACTCTAAACCCTAAACCCTAAACCCTAAATCTTAAATTCTAAACCCTATACCATAAATTTTAAACCCAAATCCAAACTCCTAAACCCAAACCCAAACCCTATACCCTAAACCCTAATCCTAGACCCTAAATCCAAATTATATACCCTGAACCCAAAAACTAGACTATAAACCTAAACTCTATACCCTAAACCCAAGTCCTACACCCTAAACCCAAACCGTAAACCTTAAACTCTAATCCTAGATCCTAAACCCTAATCCTAGACCCTAAACCCAAATTATATACCTTAAACCCAAAAAATAGACTATAAACCTAAACCCTATACCCTAAACCCAAGTCTTAGACTCTAAACCCAAACCGTAAACCTTAACCCAAACCCTATAGCATCTAAGTTTGGGGTTTGAGTTTTGGGTTTTAGGTCTAGGATTTGAGTTTAGGGTATAGATTTTGGGTTTAGGATTTACGGTTTGGGTTTAGGATCTAGGACTTGGGTTTATGGTATAGAGTTTAGGTTTATAGTCTATTTTTTGGGTTTAAGGTATATAATTTGGGTTTAAGATTTACGGTTTGGGTTTAGGATCTAGGACTTGGGTTTATGGTATAGAGTTTAGGTTTATAGTCTAGCTTTTGGGTTCAGGGTATATAATTTGGATTTAGGGTCTAGGATTAGGGTTTAGGGTATAGGGTTTGGGTTTAGGGTTTGGATTTGAATTTAGAATTTAGGGTATGTGGTTTAGAATTTAAGATTTAGGGTTTAGCGTTTAGATGAAAGCGTTAACGTCGTTAAAATTAGCGTTTTTATTTTTTGTAGCTATTTTTTATTTAATTTAATATTTTTTAATTAGTAATTTATGTGTTAATTTGATTGGTCATAAATGATGGAGTGAATTTAAAGGTTCATCCTAGGGGGTGAACCTAAGTTTTGTCCTTTAACTAATGATTTAAGAAGTCATTATTAAATTTTCATGAAGGATCAATCATCACAAAATTCATTTTCTCTTCACATGAACATTAAATTTGAAACAGAAATTAAGGAAACAGAAATAATTTGCAAATTTGATAACTTATGAGGGAGGAAATCACAACACGCGATAAATCTAAAGAAAACAACCATACCAGTGAAAATAAAATTAAAATACACAACGGGAAAATAAAACATTTTTTTGTGTTTCAGTTTCATAATCAGGAACAGAAAGAGTAGAGCATGAAATATACAATGGATTTTATTACCAGATTTTCATAATAGCACAATTATGCCCATAAGGCTCCAACCTCGACGAGTCTAGAAACTAGATGACCACTAAGGTGAAGTGCGACAAGAGACTCGAACCCACCGACACAAGCACCACCGATGAAGAGCACCGGAGCGGTTTGAACAGCGAGGCAAGCTATCTCTTCTTCGTCGACCTCGATCACTGTTGGATGGACTCCAACGGTCGATAGAAGCTTTTTCATGACGTGACACATGCAACAGGAGGAGGATCGAGTGAATATGAGCACCGGATGCTCCGATATCAACCGTTCGATCTTCGACTCTGAAGTCTCCTCTTCATCGAACGATAGGCTTGTCGAGGCGGTGGAGGAGGATAACGGTGGTGGTGCTGTAGGAGGAACCGTCAGGTCTACCGAAACGTCGTCGTTAGGAAAGTTCCATAAACCTTGCATCTTCTTCATTAGAGAGAAAGTGGGAGTTTTGTTGATGTCAACGCGAAATGAGAAGGACCATAAATGGAAATATATATTGGGTGTCACTATAGCTATAATGACGTAACCATTAGGTAATTATATATTTTATTCTCTTTATTTTATAATTATTTCGTCAATTTTTTTATTTCCTTGAGGTCAGCTTGGTCGCTTCTGAAACACAACTTATGGCTTCTAAGAATGGACATCATTTAGAATAATGTTTAAGAACATTCGAAGAGAGATTAAAGATGAAAAAGATTTTAGAAAACTATTGAGCTCAGATAATTTACGCAGCTGTCGGATGTTAAAATTCACACGTAGAATCTGATTACAACAACATATGTAAGCATGTATGTGTACAATGTTTGTATATGTATCAATTGTATATCAATTTGTTAAAAAGGAATAGAAGCCAAAGAAGAAAACGAATGGTTTTGCGTTTTCCATGAAATCTGGCGTACATGTTGGATGTTCGAGAGATTCGAAATATTTGTATATAGCTTGGTATATACGTAATACGCCAGCATCATCGTCAGTCTTACGACTTCGTGCTGTTTATTGTCTGAATCCCTCACGAGTCATGACGTAAAAAAATTATTTTTAACAAATGCCTGCTAATAGGACAAAACACAGATATTGAATATGGATCTCTGCTGGCAACAAAAAGTAGTTATATATTATATTTTTCTTGTTGAAAATTTATGTTGGCACATGTGCGAACAAAAGTTTAGGACCATCTATGTAATTAACTAATAACATCATTTGAATCATTGTTTGAACAAGAGAACTATTCGGTCTATATAACAAATAGTTAACTGCTAGCGCTTAAGATTTCATTAGGTAATTAATATGTATGTCAAAAAAAAAAAGAGATATGTATGGCAGATGTCATTGTCTACCTTACATGAAATAAAAGTTTTGTTAATTGTTGCATGTTGTTAACTATGTTAGCACATATCAAATAGTAAAGCTTTTATCTTTTCAATCATAATTTTTCTAGAAATTTACAGGTTTGGGTATAGTTAATTTGTACTAGCTAGTCGATAATTAAAAGAATTATTGCTCAACTATTGGCTATTTATGTGTTTGCGAAAATCGCACGTTGAGTGGGGACATCAATGGTGCGTGTAGTACACGTAGAGGAGACAAAGTACAACTGAGAGAGTGAAAGAGTTAGCGGAGAAGGGAAGTGGTCACATGGAGATATATGATAAGTAATTGATGCTGACGTCTTTTACTTGTTTTAACTCGGGGTAAAACTCGAACCACTTGACGTCATCAGTATCAGATTATCAGACAATGTCTCTGCCAACATCGACAACGGTATCTTACGAAAATATATTATGTATTAATATATTTGATGGATAGGATTGATGATGATACGTATCATAAATATTTAACGAAGAACTTTAAAGAAAAAGTTTAACTCCCAACATTTTCAAGAACAAAATTATTAGATAGATTGCAGGAACCTAAACACAGGCAGTTTCGACCTTTTAATGAGAATGGAGAAGATAGAGCAAGTCGGTGGATGTTTTTCAGAATGAGGGTTGTCTCTCTAGTTTTCTCTAATCCTATATATGCAGCCAACAAAAGATAATCCTTTCGGTTGATATTTCGAAGAGACCAAACTAGTTCATATTTTTTGGAAATTCAGCAATTTTTTAAATGAATAATCATCTAGAATTATTTTCGAAGAGTAAATTAATCAGTCAATTGATTCCATTTAAAAGTATTAAAAAGCATATATCAAAATTAGTTAGTGTTTCTTTCTTTTCTTCTAAAAACCCGTGTTAAGATTGAATTAAACAAATCTAGATGATTTTGGGATAGATTTTCATTGTAGAAAATCATAAATGTTATTTCATCTGGTCAGAATTATGACAGTAAAAAAAAAGAAAAAAAAAAGAAAAAAAAAAGAATGATAGTGATCATTGAATTTTAGCTTCTTCAAGAGCTGAGGTTGATACCATCATACCAAGTGCAAAAAGCATGTTTATGTATGTTATTATTATACTTCCACGTCCAGAACAATTTGGATCTATCGCTGTAGAAGCTCGTGGAATCTACTTCAACGTTTGTTCTAATCTCGGGGAGGGACTTAAGCTATGTTAACAGTTACCAACTCAAAAGTTGTATCTTGGTTCTTAATTCTTATTATTCTTTTATTTTTAATTTGTAAGAAAACTATGTAACAGCCCAAGCAGCAACAACGATCACATTTGCGTTTGTAGGAAACAACGAGCCCAACACAATATTTGCTTCTTGAGCTTACTTTGTGTAGCTTCATTGGGCTTCCAATCGAACTGGGCTCGTTTGTCTTTAATTGAAGAACCACTTGACAGAACAGAACCAATTGAGGAAAGGCAGAACCTGCTCCGTCCGTGTCTGTACTTTGTAGCCTCGTGGTAATCTCACTGACGAAATACATTACCACGTTATTACCACAACAATAAAGAACCTCCTCCGTCTGTTTCAGTTGTATCAAGTAATAAGTAAGCTTATGAAGCGACCATCTCACTGACTAATCCTCTGCTCATATAATTATTTGGTGCAAGTAATAACTAATAAGTAAGCTTATGAAGCGACCTAAATGAAGTAAGTCCAAACGAACACAAAACCTAATGGCCCATCCAACACTTGAACTTGGAGCTGTTCCCAAAGGAATTGAATTAGGTTTTATTTTCTCTATAAGGTTTACAAGATTTTTGAATGCGACTTACTTTAAACTCTTCCAACGTTCAACCATTTTTTATTTGAACTTCATGTATGAAGTCATATTAACATTTTATTTAGTCAATTAGGTTTAAGATTTTCGATAAGACCCATTTTGTAAAACCGGATTAAAACCACCTGTCTTTTGTTAAAAAAAAAAGAAAGGATGAAGACATCCACTAATACAAAATTTTGTTAGGTGTTAAAGAAAATATGCATCAATGCCTGCCCTGTACAGTTTTAGTTCTCATTTGCGGTGAGCAATGAACACCCACATATAATAGTGTGCAAATATGTAACGCAGCAGTTAGGGTTTCAGATTAAAAAGAAATCTTAAAACACTAATCCATTACTTAAACCTAGTTTTCTTGAAGGGGTTAGTTTAGAAACTTTCATGGCCAAATCGAGTATAACACCGGTACAGAGAGGACAATCAGTTTTGGGTAAGCCATGTTGGAAACATCATCTTTCTAATGTCTTTGAAAATAAATTAAAATATTAAAAGTTTAATGTCTTTTTCTATGTAACGTCATCATCCATATATTGTATCTTCTTCCTAGTGCAATAATGAAAAAAAAAATCAATATAAATGAATCATTCATGTTACTTTTATTTTAATAATCACAGAGAATTTTTCAATCGAATTTTAGATATCGTGAGCAAAGAAAGATACGGTCATGTACGATTATAGCAAAATGAAATATAAAAAACGATGTTACAAAAAAGAAATGTGTGTATATATATATATATAACGACATAGCTTTCTAGGTGCATGCATTTGCGTGCTTGCAATGATACTAGATACTCAGGTCAATGCTAACGAAAACACGTATTATAATCTATATAAAATCCTGTTAGATACCTAAGGCCATGATTATCTCTAAGAAACCCATTTAAAAAAAAAAAATTTAAAAAAAAAAATTAAAAAAAAAAATTAAAAAGCAAACCAATCGCGGACCGCCACGTAGTTTTTGTAACCGATGCTTAAGGGTTTTGTGGGGCCCCACGCACTAAGAAACTCAGTAAGAAGACCCCGGATAATCATGCTCTAGTACCATTTATTTTGTTTAGAGAATGATAAATCTACAAAACTCTTGCTAAGAAGGCAAGAAAACCCTAATTTTCTTAGCTCCGGTGGCCGGTGGTGCCCTTCACCGTCGGTCGCCACCCCCTCATGTTCTTTGCTCTGCCTCTTACCCTGTTTCGCGGATCTCTTTCCCTCGTCTCTTTGCTCGATTCCTCTAGATTATCGACGGATTACGGCAGGATCCGGCGGTTCTAAACGGTCGTCGGGTGTGTTCTCGACTTCCCCGAAGTGTTGGCGAGTCTGTGGTTAGTTGTCCGTGTTCAGGAAGCTCTGAATATGTTGTAGATCTGGGATTCGGTGGTGGTTGGATCTGGGTCAGGTTCAACCCTGAGCTGTCGCCGGATTTGAAGCGCGTCGCTGCCGTTAAGTCTCTGGCCTCATGCTGCTCTGCCTTTCCCATCTCTCCCCCATTTCGTTTGCTCCGCTAGGACTTCCCCTTCTCGAATCTTTGGATTTGAGATGTAATGGCGCTGTGAGGCTTTCGCCGGGGACTCCTGTTTGGTCTGATTCTTGTAGGTGCTAGCATGACGACTTGTCTTGTCGTCTGGTGTTTGGAGCTCTGTCTCCTCTGTTTCTCACGGTTTCAGAAGGAGACTAACTGATGTTGTGCCTTGCCTCCTCATCGTTTTGTTGCCATTATCCTTCCGAGTCAACTGTTTTGTGAAGGGACCGGAGTCGAGAGAATTAAACCTCCACTTGCTTCTGACAGCTCTGCTCCATCGTCTACCTGCTTGGCTCTTTTCGTTTGTTGTAGGGTCTACATGGCCTTGTCGTCTTTGTCTCAGGAGCTAATTCGGCGTCTGGAGTGGATTCCAACGGATTGGGGCCGGACCGGGACCTTGCCATCCCCGCTTCGCCTTCCGTCCTTTTGGTTTCGCCTTCGGGATAATCTTCGGCCCCTAGGATTATTCTCCGGTTGATTTGCTCCCTGATTAATGTCCTTGTTACAGGTTCCGGCAGCAAGGTAAGCATTCATCTACTGGTAATCGAATAGCAGCTTAAGAATTAGTTAGTGAAGCTCTAATCACTCTCTCGGGTGTTGACTAGACCTTATTGTCATTGAAAGTTTTTTTTATCTTTTTTTGGAGGCTTTCCTTGACTCATGCTTTGTTAGCAATCTTAGATGCACTAGAATTTGATCCTTCAAGGACTGTTGTATCTCTTGGACCATTATTTCTATAATGAATTCACATACTTATCAAAAAAAAAAAGAAGGCAAGAAAACTCATAAACAAGCTAAAAAGCTGGTAGTTGTAACTGAAAACATTTACGATAAGTTTAGGCCGCCGGTGACTTAGTCTTTATTAACAATGTGAATGGATGACATAGTCACGCATGACTCATCGAGTGAAAATATATTATTAACATAACAATGGAGTCAAAACTCGAAGAAAATGACCTGATACTACGTTTATGATTAACTAAGGACTTGAAAAAAACTTCGAAAAGTTCTAAGATCATCAGTAGATATGTTCTAAGAAACTTTATATTTTCCACATATATGTACAAATAAACATACAGCATAGTTTTGGGGAAGAAAACATACAACTTAGTAAACGAAGACACACATACAAGATCCAAAAACCAGATCAAAAATTAAAAATCTACTAAAAACAAAATGAAAATACAGCCTCTCGTCTTTACCTCTTTTTCTAGTGAATCCGCCCATCCATTTTTGTTACAAATATGAATTAGCATGCGGTAGTCTATTTTGTGGGAAAGAAAGAAATAGCAGACTTCACCTAAGCTCACCAAGACCAGTTTCGTCACTCATGAAGGAAATCACATCATTGTTGAGAGCTAAGTTGGCTGCTCTTGATAGGCTCAAATTATCTTCTCAACAAACATCAAACAACGCTGGCACCACTCTCTCATATATTGGAACCTGGTTCACCTTTATCCAGCCGACCTAATATCTACCTGATATTTTGGATTGCTTCATCTTAATTAGTCTCTTTTTTTTCTTTCTGTAATCAGTCTGCTGTATGACAGACCTTATCCTTTTCATCTTAGAACACATTGTAAACGAAGGTGACCACACCATCGGATTCGTAGTTATGTCCACTAGGTCCGAGCAGTGAACCAGAACCAACATGTTCCATATAGGTAATTCGCATAAACAAATATAAAACTAGAAAATAGATCAAGGTTAGTCCCGTTTAATCCAATTAAATACCAAGTGGATATGTTATAGACAACAAAACACGTGCACGTTAATTAATGTATTTAAAACAAAACTTAGTTTCATACGTAGGATATGAACCTTTAAATTCACCTCTTATTCTAGGATCAATTAAAGTGACACATAGATAATTTATTAAAAAATATTAAATTTATTTTTAAATAACTAAAAAAAAGAACGATGTTAATTTTAACAACGCTGAGACCGCTAGCTAAACCCTAAACCCGAAATCTTAAATTCTTAACCCTAAGCCGTAAATTTTTAATTCAATCTTATATCATAGACCCAAGCCGTATACTATAAACCCAAATCCTAGACCCTAAACCCAATCCGTAAACCTAAATCCAAACCATATATCCTAAACCAAATCTTAGACCCTAAACCCAAACCGTATACCCGAAATCCAAATCTTAGACTTAAAACCCAAACCGTAAATCCTAAACCCAAACCCTAAACCTAGACGCTATAAGGTTTGGGTTTAGGGTCTAAGATTTAGGTTTAGAGTATATGGTTTGGGTTTAGGGTTTATGGTTTGGGTTTAATGTATACAGTTTGGGTTTAGGGTATACAATTTGGGTTTAAGGTTTAGAGTTTGGGTTTAGGGTTTGGGTTTACAATTTAAGGTTTAGGGTTTAGAATTTAAGATTTAGTATTTACGGTTTAGCTAGTGGCTTCATCGTCGTTAAAGTTGGCGTTATTGTTTTCTATATTTATTTTTAAATAAATTTAATATTTTTTAATTAATTATCTATGTGGCACTTTGATTGGTCGTAGAACTAGAGTTGAATTTAAAGGTTAACGCTAGGTAACTTAGTTCAAGTATTTATGGGTCTGATTGGTAATGGCTGCAGCTTTAAAAATTTTGCTGTAGAAAAAAATCTGTAGATTTTTTGCTGTGGCTTTACATTTTATTGCTGTAGAATTTTATGGAAAGCACTAAAAAATTGCATTGGATATTTAGCTCTGTAGAGCATTTGTACAGTTGTAGGTTATTTCAAAAGCTGTGGTTTCAAAAAAAAAGTTAAAGTTTGATTGCTTTGAATTTGGTGCTATACAGAAACTATCAACCTATAGAAACTACCGATCACCCCCTATACGTAAACTTTATAAAAATACAAAAAGCTACAGATTGGCGTTGGACGAGGGAAGGAGCTGTGGAGCAGTGGAGGCTCATGTGGGCTTCCTCTGTTCGTCGTATCTATGCACGTCAAATATTTCAAAATAAAATAATCATATTTTTCCATTTAAATCATAATAATAATGAGATACATACATTTTGCTAGGTGATTTTTTCGTGTTTATGCACAGGTATAAATATTTATAAAGTAAATACACTATAATAATTGATTGATATTTAGTTTTAGTTTTAAATAAATTTATAATTTATATATATATATATATATATAATTTATATTATAATATTATATTACTTTAATTAGACATATGATTTTAGATATGTTATATTTAGTCATTTTTGTTATTTTACAGTCGATTTAGTTATCATTTGGATATATTGAATTACATCTATTTCTATGAATTTAACTATAATATTTGTTATTCGAAATATATTAAAATTTTGATTAATTTTCTTATCTGCATTTAAGTTGGTTGTTGTCTTAGATAAGTAAATATATTTTAATAAGATTATGTATGACTTAAGATATATTGTGATTAGAATGAAATAAAAAATAACCTAAAGTATGTGATTCGAAATTACATAAATTAATATAAAGATAATATTATGAAGTTCCAGGCATATGCATAAATTTTACAGAAGAACTAAATTGTAACAGTTAGTTAATATTTTATTTTCATTTATTAATATATTTTGACTCAACCTATAATTTATATTTATAAAATAAATAAATTATTATTCTAAAATTATATATTCTTATTGTAGTTAAATCTATGACTGTTTGAAATATATATATATATATATATATATATAATTTATATTATAATATTATATTACTTTAATTAGACATATGATTTTAGGTATGTTATTTTTAGTCGTTTTTGTTATTTTACAGTCGATTTAGTTATCATTTGGATATATTGGATTACATCTATTTCTATGAATTTAACTATAATATTTGTTATTCTAAATATATTAAAATTTTGATTAATTTTTTTATTTGCATTTAAGTTGGTTGTTATCTTAAATATGTAAATACATTTTAATAAGATTATGTATGACTTAAGATATATTGTGGTTAGAATGAAATAAGAAATAAGCTAAAGTATGTGATTCCAAATTACATAAACTAATATAAATATAATATTCTGAAGTTTCATGCATATGCATAAATTTTACAAAAGAACTAAATTGTAACAGTTGATTAATATTTTATTTTCATTTATTAATATATTTTGACTCAACCTATAATTTATATTTATAAAATAAATAAATTGTTATTCTAAAATTATATATTCTTATTGTAGTTAAATCTATGACTGTTTGAAAGTATGTTTTAAAAGAGTAATATTATTGTATTGTTGAAAATTATGTTTTAAAAGAAATAGTATTTATTTTTCTAGTGTCAAGATTATATGCATGAAGTTTTTTTTATGAGATCACATTATATAAAAATATATTTTTTTCATCTAAGAAAAAATATATATAAAGAAAGTATTTTATTAATTAAAATTATATTTTATGTTATTTAAAAATATGTCTTAAATGGAATATTACTATTTTGTAAACTTTCTTTTTTAATGAAAACATATTATAAATACATATATTTTGGTTTTTAAACTTTATAAATGTTTCCTTTTTATTATATATGTTATTTGGAAGTTTTTTAAAAGGAAACTAAATTAAAAAAATTAATAATAGTATTTAAATATAATACTTTTAATTCATTAAGGGTATCTCGCTAATAAACCATCGTTAGAATTAACGTGAGCGCGACACGTATGAAGCTGACTTCTCAAATAATATTATAGAGATTATATTTAATAACTTTTTTTTTAAACTATAATTTTATTTCAACTTCAAAAAAAAAACTTTCTTACAAGTATAAGTCTATCTTAGGAATCTAAAAAGAACCTATAGGTGGGCGCAAGTGCCCCTTTTTAAAAAAAAAAAAAAGACTAAGCCAAGTGCCCAAGTAAGCAAGAGAGGAGCTACTAGCGAGCCACATGTTCCTTGAAAGAGGATCCAGCTTCAAAGACATAGTCTTCTTCAGCTCTTGAATGATCGTTTGAGCCGGTTTGCAGATTCCAGAGTGTAACCGAGAGTTTCTCTCCTTCCAAATCAGATATATGGTGGCCTGGAAGAGTAACCTAGTGATAAGGATGCTATTAGTCTCTGAAGTTGGCGCCTTTAACCACCTTAAACAATCCTCAAACAAAGAGGGAGGGGACAGGTGCAGGCGTGAGCAAAAATGAGACCATATCTCAGCACTATACGTGCAATCAAAGAATAAGTGTTGTTTACATTCATCAAATCCTGAGCACAACAGACATCTCGGAGGCACATCAACTCCCCAACCTCGCAATCTATCACGTGTAGCTAGACGATTCTAAGCAACCAGCCATGAAATGAAGGCATGTTTTGGAACTCGATCTTTAAACCAAATCTGCGAATGCCAAGATACTGAGGTACCTGACGAGTGGAGAGTGATCCAGTCCTTGCTGTAGAGAAACGGTTTGAAGGGGAATCATTTCCCGTTCTCCATAGGTAAATATAGTCGGAAACCAACTGCACTATAGGAGTAGACGAAGGGAGGCATGGCTTTAGTAAAGTAATGATCGCGTTCCTGCTCCGAAAGGCACTTAGCCACCATTCCCCATTTACTAATGCATCAGCCACTGTCGCATCCTTATGCATACCCGAGACTAATGGACCTCGGTCACCAGTTAGATGAATCAAAGGTCCTAGCTCCGTCCAATTATCGTGCCAGAAGCTCGCTATATTTAATAACGTTACTAGTTTATAAGTTTTCCTTTTGAATATTCTGCTAATTCACTAAGTAAAATGGTAGTTGTGATTTCACCAAATACTTTTCAAGATATTATACCAAACTGATCCGTTTTATATTTTCGAAAACGCTACAATCGATTATCCACCAAAACTATTTTTACCTCCAATGCCAAATTTTTACCATAGCAATTATTCTATTAGTACCATTTACCAACACAGTAAAAAAAAACACAATTTAAATAGAGAGGCTTATCTTTCCGATACCTCCACTCGGGATTAGAGTTTTGTTTTGTTTTGTTTGTTCTCTCATTCGATCCCGTCCCTCCCTTGGTATATAATCTCGTCACACAAAAGGTTTCGTCTTTGTCACTTTATCTCTCCCCCTCTCTCCTGGGTTTCTGCGTTTTGTTCGATAACAAGATATACCTTTGATTCTTCTTAGCAGATTGTATCCATTAATGGAGGAGAACCAGAGAAGCAGGTTCAAAAAAGTTTGTCTCTTTTGCGGAAGCCACTCTGGTAATAGAGAAGTCTTCAGTGATGCTATATACTTAATATTAATGTGAGATCCAATATTATATGAAATAAAATGTTTTTATTTGTATAAATTTTGTTAAAATTTATTATCGTACATTTTAAAAGTTTATTATAGCGTAAAAAATACATCTCATTAATTTTTAAATAATTTTTTCTTACTTTCAATTTAAATTTTGTTTTTCATCTTTGACTTTAACAATTGCAGAGATGGTCATTTTTATTGAACTTCCTTACTTAGTTTATCTTAACATTTTAAAAACACATAAAACTAATTAGTTCACATTTATAGTAACACAAAAAAGTACATGTACCTCGACAAACAAATAAAAATTAAATATATAAGAATATAAAAATACCAAGAACACAACAAACATATTTTATTATTCTTCTCTCTTGTTCTTTTATTTATGTCTGTTTTTTTTCCTATTAAAAATAAGCATGCTAATTTTATTATAATCCAAGCTATGTGAATTATATTAATAGAGTATTAACCCTAGAAAAATCCTGTGAAAAATATTTTGATTAATATAATTAAATGACTTACCATATAATAAATTAAATGAATTACCAAATAATATAATTTTAAATGACTTACCATATAATAATGTTAATTCATCTGTTTATACTAATAGATTAATTAAATAAACTTTTTCTTGATTAATATACGTTTAAATAACTTATTGTATAATACTTGTGTTTTAAAATATAAAAAATATTTTAATCATTTCTAAAAGTGATAACGCATATATGATATCACATTGTCATTAAAAATGATTGGAATTTTTTAGAATTATATATTTGATTTTTTTGCATTCATTTGACATATTTTTATACTATATATAGTGAATGGGTGAATTTAATTAATATTATTAAGTGTAGATTAATTAGTTTTCTAAAATCTATGATTTTTTTATTCACTACTAATATAAACATAATAAAAAACATTTTTATAATTGTTTCTATAGTATCATATGTATTTATATATATCTTATCAATTTCTATAATGTAATTTAGATATTTAATTATTTCTATAAATAAATTATGCTAATTCATCTATATTTAAGATGCTTAATTGTATGTTTGGAAACATAGATTATATTAGGTAATTTTATGAATAGTTTTCTTTTAAAAACTTTAATTAAATAAATATAAAATGAAAAACCATCGACAAATCAAATTATAACAATTAATTAGAGAGCTCTTCTATGAGCGACATGTCAGCATAAATCACTAAAGTGACTTCTCAATTAATATATAGGAGGATATGCAAATTGTTATATTTAAATAAATAATAATAACACATGATACAACTTATTATATTTATTTATGGAGTTACTAGTTTATGAGTTTTTCTTCTGAACATTTTTGTTTATTTTTTTTTTTTGTTGTCAACGAATATTTTGCTAATTCATTAAGTAAAATTGTAGTTGTGATTTCGACAAATATTTTTTCAAGATATTATACCAAATTGATCCATTTTATATTTTCTAAAACGTTACTCCCTCCGTTTCAGATTATTTGTCGTTTTAGAATTTGACACACAGATTAAAAAAACATTTAATTGTGTATATTTACTAGATAAAAACGTCATTACCAATACATCTAACCACATTTCAACAAATTGAAAACTATATTAAAATATAAAATCATTAAATTTTGCATTGAAATTATAAACGACACTTATTTTGAAACAAAAATTTTGTCCTGGAACAACAAGTAATCCGAAACGGAGGGAGTACAATCTATTATCCCCCAAAACAATTTTTACCTCCAATGCCAAATTTTTACCATAGCAGTTATTCTATTAGTACCATTTACCAACACAGTAAAAAAAAACACAATTTAAATACAGAGGCTTGTCTTTCCAATTTGTTCTCATTCGATCCCGTCCCTCCCTTGGTATATAATCTCGTCACACAAAAGGTTTCGTCTTTGTCACTTTATCTCTCCCCCTCTCTCCTGGGTTTCTGCGTTTTGTTCGATAACAAGATATACCTTTGATTCTTCTTAGCAGATTGTATCCATTAATGGAGGAGAACCAGAGAAGCAGGTTCAAAAAAGTTTGTCTCTTTTGCGGAAGCCACTCTGGTAATAGAGAAGTCTTCAGTGATGCTGCCATCGAACTCGGCAATGAACTCGTTTGCTCTCTCCCTCTCTCTCTGTTTTCTTCCTCCCTCTAATGATTGCTTATCGTGTCGTCTCTAAGGCTTTATTAGTCAGAGCTGTAAGAGTTGCTCCCCAATGTGTAATACATGCATCTGTTGACACTATTAAAATATCATTATCAGTCGGGTTATATAATTCTGGTAAATTTTTACACATTTCTTTTAGTTTTTTTACTGTTTGACTATCTTTTTCTTCCCATTTCCATGGTACCTTTTCTGATATTTTTTCTTGTAATGATTTTCGTTTTTTTGCTAGATTTTTAAAGAAACCTTGTTCTGATAAATAGTTAAGATTTCCTAAAAATCTTTGAATTTGTTTTCTATCTTCTAGTTTATTTGGAAACTCATAGATTTTCTCTAATATATGTTTTTGTGCGGTTATTTTTCCTTCACTAGTATTATCTAAGTCTGCAAGGGAATTTTCTAATCTATTTAATTTGATATTTATTGTTTCCAATTCTTTTTCTCGATGATTACTACTTATTCTTGTTGCACTCGTGCTTGGTTCAATAAATCTTTTATTTGAGTTTCTTTTTTTTAGAAACAGATGGTTTCCGTTCAATCAGTCTCTTGTCTCTTTTGGTTATTGCCTGATTTGGTTTTTCTAGTTTAATAATTTGACTAAATAAATTATCGATATGTATCCCTTCAGAATTTGCATTATAACTTACACTATGAATTACTTAGTGCATAGTTTATTTTATATGATATCGAAAACGGGTGGTTTCCCTCTTTGAATAAATCAATCCTTTTGAAATCATAATTTACTAGCATGGATTTATCAAGGTCGCTGTCTAATAAAGATAACGTTGTTTGGAGAGTAACATCAAATTTTACTTTTCCAAATTTTAGATTACATGCTCCAGATTTTGGTATCAGAATTATATAACCCGACCAAAAGAGACAAGAGACTGATTGAACGGAGACCATCTGTTTCTAAAAAAAGAAACTCAAATGAAAGATTTATTGAACCAAGCACGAGTGCAACAAGAATAAGTAGTAATCATCGAGAAAAAGAATTGGAAACAATAAATATCAAATTAAATAGATTAGAAAATTCTCTTGCAGACTTAGATAATTGACTCTAATAAAATTAGACAATTTAAATAGAGAGGCTTATCTTTCCGATACCTCCACTCGGGATTAGAGTTTTGTTTTGTTTTGTTTGTTCTCTCATTCGATCCCGTCCCTCCCTTGGTATATAATCTCGTCACACAAAAGGTTTCGTCTTTGTCACTTTATCTCTCCCCCTCTCTCCTGGGTTTCTGCGTTTTGTTCGATAACAAGATATACCTTTGATTCTTCTTAGCAGATTGTATCCATTAATGGAGGAGAACCAGAGAAGCAGGTTCAAAAAAGTTTGTCTCTTTTGCGGAAGCCACTCTGGTAATAGAGAAGTCTTCAGTGATGCTGCCATCGAACTCGGCAATGAACTCGTTTGCTCTCTCCCTCTCTCTCTGTTTTCTTCCTCCCTCTAATGATTGCTTATCGTATCGTTTCGTGATAAAGGAATATCATTATCAGTCGGGTTATATAATTCTGGTAAATTTTTACACATTTCTTTTAGTTTTTTTACTGTTTGACTATCTTTTTCTTCCCATTTCCATGGTACATTTTCTGATATTTTTCTTGTAATGATTTTCGTTCTTTTGCTAGATTTTTAAAGAAACCTTGTTCTGATAAATAGTTAAGATTTCCTAAAAATCTTTGAATTTGTTTTCTATCTTCTAGTTTATTTGGAAACTCATAGATTTTCTCTAATATATGTTTTTGTGCGGTTATTTTTCCTTCACTAGTTATTTCTAAACCTAAGAATTCAATTCTTGTTTTTAATATTTGTGCTTTCTTTTTACTCAGTACTACTCCTTTTTCTTTACACCTTTCTAGTATTTTATAAACTTTTTCTAAATGGTCATTTTCATCATTTTTTGTGAATATTATAATATCATCAATATATGCTGAACTAAATTCTTCATATCCAATTAAATTGTTATCCATAAACTGTTGAAAGATTCCTGGTGCTTGTTTTAATCCAAAAGGTAAAACATTCCATTCGAAATGTTTTTGAGGTGGACAAGTAAATGCCGTTAATGGTTTTGTATTTTCATGGAGGCGTATTTACCAATATCCTGATTTACCAATATCTCTTTAAAACTAATGATAAATTTGGTTAAAGTAAACATAAAAACATGTATTAGGAAAATTGTAGTTTAAGCAATTTTTCTCATAATTTGTTCCAAATCACACATTTTCACTCATTTTTTTAATTTAGTTTTTAACATAAAACTCAAATGGGTTAAGCAAACAAATTCTTCCTTAAATTATTTCTGATCATCACACTATTTTATCAAATACTAACTCATTAAACCAAATATTTTTAATTAAAACTAATCATAGTTTACATATCTTTTAAAATTATTATGTTAATTTATTTTAAATTAAATTAAAACATACCTATATTAATTAAATCTGATTAACTAATAAGAAAAATAATATTTCAATTTAAAATAACCAAATGTCGTTGTTTTAGGCACATATACTTAATATTAATGTGAGATCCAATATTATATGAAATAAAATGTTTTTATTTGTATAAATTTTGTTAAAAAATTATTATCGTACATTTTAAAAGTTTATTATAGCGTAAAAAATACATCTCATTAATTTTTAAATAATTTTTTCTTACTTTCAATTTAAATTTTGTTTTTCATCTTTGACTTTAACAATTGCAGAGATGGTCATTTTTATTGAACTTCCTTACTTAGTTTATCTTAACATTTTAAAAACACATAAAACTAATTAGTTCACATTTATAGTAACACAAAAAAGTACATGTACCTCGACAAACAAATAAAAATTAAATATATAAGAATATAAAAATACCAAGAACACAAAAAACATATTTTACTATTCTTCCCTCGTGTTCCTTTATTTATGTCTGCTTTTTTTCCTATTAAAAATAAGCATGCTAATTTTATTATAATCCAAGCTATGTGAATTATATTAATAGAGTATTAACCCTAGAAAAATCCTGTGAAAAATATTTTGATTAATATAATTAAATGACTTACCATATAATAAATTAAATGAATTACCAAATAATATAATTTTAAATGACTTACCATATAATAATGTTAATTCATCTGTTTATACTAATAGATTAATTAAATAAACTTTTTCTTGATTAATATACGTTTAAATAACTTATTGTATAATACTTGTGTTTTAAAATATAAAAAATATTTTAATCATTTCTAAAAGTGATAACGCATATATGATATCACATTGTCATTAAAAATGATTGGAATTTTTTAGAATTATATATTTGATTTTTTTGCATTCATTTGACATATTTTTATACTATATATAGTGAATGGGTGAATTTAATTAATATTATTAAGTGTAGATTAATTAGTTTTCTAAAATCTATGATTTTTTTATTCACTACTAATATAAACATAATAAAAAACATTTTTATAATTGTTTCTATAGTATCATATGTATTTATATATATCTTATCAATTTCTATAATGTAATTTAGATATTTAATTATTTCTATAAATAAATTATGCTAATTCATCTATATTTAAGATGCTTAATTGTATGTTTGGAAACATAGATTATATTAGGTAATTTTATGAATAGTTTTCTTTTAAAAACTTTAATTAAATAAATATAAAATGAAAAACCATCGACAAATCAAATTATAACAATTAATTAGAGAGCTCTTCTATGAGCGACATGTCAGCATAAATCACTAAAGTGACTTCTCAATTAATATATAGGAGGATATGCAAATTGTTATATTTAAATAAATAATAATAACACATGATACAACTTATTATATTTATTTATGGAGTTACTAGTTTATGAGTTTTTCTTCTGAACATTTTTGTTTATTTTTTTTTTTTGTTGTCAACGAATATTTTGCTAATTCATTAAGTAAAATTGTAGTTGTGATTTCGACAAATATTTTTTCAAGATATTATACCAAATTGATCCATTTTATATTTTCTAAAACGTTACTCCCTCCGTTTCAGATTATTTGTCGTTTTAGAATTTGACACACAGATTAAAAAAACATTTAATTGTGTATATTTACTAGATAAAAACGTCATTACCAATACATCTAACCACATTTCAACAAATTGAAAACTATATTAAAATATAAAATCATTAAATTTTGCATTGAAATTATAAACGACACTTATTTTGAAACAAAAATTTTGTCCTGGAACAACAAGTAATCCGAAACGGAGGGAGTACAATCTATTATCCCCCAAAACAATTTTTACCTCCAATGCCAAATTTTTACCATAGCAGTTATTCTATTAGTACCATTTACCAACACAGTAAAAAAAAACACAATTTAAATACAGAGGCTTGTCTTTCCAATTTGTTCTCATTCGATCCCGTCCCTCCCTTGGTATATAATCTCGTCACACAAAAGGTTTCGTCTTTGTCACTTTATCTCTCCTGGGTTTCTGCGTTTTGTTCGATAACAAGATATACCTTTGATTCTTCTTAGCAGATTGTATCCATTAATGGAGGAGAACCAGAGAAGCAGGTTCAAAAAAGTTTGTGTCTTTTGCGGAAGCCACTCTGGTAATAGAGAAGTCTTCAGTGATGCTGCCATCGAACTCGGCAATGAACTCGTTTGCTCTCTCCCTCTCTCTCTGTTTTCTTCCTCCCTCTAATGATTGCTTATCGTATCGTTTCGTGATAAAGGCATAGACTTTTCAAAACAAATAAGACAAAGAAATCAACTTTTCTGGATATACAATGATAAAAATCAGAGCTTTTTATCGGTTTTGGAATACCTAAACACCAACTGGTTCGTCCAACATGGCTTGAACACAATGGGTTTGTGATTCTGTCTGTACCGTGTCTACTAGAGATTTTAGTTGACTATTATAAGCCCTTCCGCACGACTTTGAAGTGTTTTATAACCGGTCTTCCTCTGTTTACTGGATGTGTTATCTATGTTTTGTTGATTGGATTTACGATATGTTTTTTTCATTCAATGTATCCTGTGCATGTTTTGGATTTGATTGTCCATCTGAAAAATTGTGTAGGTGAAGAGGAAGATAGACTTGGTTTATGGAGGAGGAAGTGTTGGGTTGATGGGTCTTATATCCAGGAGAGTCTATGAAGGTGGTTTCCACGTTCTCGGGTTAGTCAGCTCTTACAATCTTCCTTCTTGTCCAAACTTCTCTTTAAGAGTTTCTGATTTGGATTCTCTTTAACTGTAACTTGCAGGATCATTCCCAAAGCTTTGATGCCAATTGAGGTATGTTAGTCTTCTTACTATCTAATGATGAATGTGTTTCAATGCTACCGCTTGGTTCTTGTTTTTGGTCTGGATTTTACATAGTTGATATGTGGATTGTATGGTTTACGTTCATCAGATATCTGGTGAGACAGTTGGAGAAGTAAGGGTTGTCGCTGACATGCACGAACGCAAAGCTGCAATGGCTCAAGAATCTGAGGCCTTCATTGCTCTCCCTGGTGAGATAAAAAAAGTCTTGATACCCCATTCAAATCAAACTTAATGAAGCTGAAAGTTTTTTTGAATTTTTGGTTTCAGGAGGTTATGGAACAATGGAGGAGCTGCTGGAGATGATAACATGGTCACAACTTGGTATCCATAAGAAGACGGTACATATACTCTCTCAAGAAGAAGAAGTAGAGGCTACTGAATCCTATGTTTTGATTCGTTTGTGATTGTTTTCTGCAGGTTGGTATATTGAATACTGATGGCTACTATAACAACTTGCTTGCTTTATTTGACACGGGCGTCCAAGAAGGTTTTATCAAACCAGGGGCACGTAATATTGTGGTTTCTGCACCAACAGCCAAAGAGCTTATGGAGAAGATGGAGGTGCAGAAACAACTTAGCCTTCCCCTTTCTTCTTGTTCTGTGATTATGTAGTCACTTTGTATTGTATCTTCTCATAATTTGTTTTTTTTTTCATATTCTTGACAGGAATATACTCCTTCACATAAGCATGTTGCATCCCACGAAAGCTGGAATGTTGAGGAACTTGGAGCTTACCCTGGACAACAAAGCAAGCAGCCATAAAGAAGAAAAACATTCTTATTGATTAGCATATATGCTATGCTACTTCATTTTCAAGTTTAGTATGATTTTATTTAATCCACAATGTGTATAAGAAAACTCAAAATCTTGTTGCAATTTGAAACATCACATTAGGGTCCCAAATAGTTAAGTTTGGTTTTTTTGGGATGCTTTCTCTATAAAGAAGAAACTCAATCTTTATTGTTTTGATTATGGTTTGCCCCAAAGAAAGAAAGGAGGAATCTTTATGATTGTGGGTGATGCAGAAAAGTACCTACCCACAAGTGTCATATCATAGTGAATGAAACCATTGGAGTACGAGTGTGGTCCCTTGTTTGTGGTTTCATTCGATGGCTTCAGTAGAAAAGCACAAAAAAATGTGAATGATGTGTGACCAAGTTGGACATTGATTGATGGGTTTCTTCTTTTTGCCAAGTGCCTTTTGTGGTGGTCCTCTTTCGTCTACGGTGGATCATTTTGATTAGTCATTGACTTGTAGCTATAAAAATGATGATGATGACGTTTATGGGTAATAAATGATTAGTATAGAACATGGTTTTAGATAGTAATACAACTATAGATTTGGTCAAAGTTTAATGTAGTCTTTCTTTACCACCGTTTTAATTAATAAAATCTATTAATCTTCTATCATTTTTATCTACTACAAAATAGTCATACTAGAAATCTAGATCATATATTCAAATAAATTTTTTATTGTTTACATTAACTTTTCTATTAAAAGAGAAGTATCATTTTTATCTACTACAAAATAGTCATACTAAAAGTCTAGGTCATATATTCAAATAATTTTTTTATTGTTTACATTAGTTTATTTAATGTATAACATTTCTAAATAATTATAAGGATATTAATAACAAATCCATTTTAACTATGAATTTAAATTTTAGTTTTAGGAATAACAAAATCTGCCGAGAAAAAATCTATCAAAATCTTTTTAAAAATTTAAATTTTCTTTTAATTAATGCACTGATTAATTTCGAAATTAGTAGTATAATATTATTATAAATTAATTTTAATTAAATTTTTATTATAAACAAAATAATGAAATTATATGCTAATTTTATAAATTTTATAAGTATATTCTACATTATATTAAAATAGAAGTAATTAATGAATTACATATTAAAATTATGTTTTTTGTGCAAACATATTAAAATTATGTTGAATTGGTAAACCAATATATTTTGAAAAATACTTTCATTAAGATAAATAAATAAAATATCATTCACCGTTTAAAGTGATTAAAATATAATAATTTTTACAAAAAATAAAATTGTTAACATATGTTAAATTTTAATATTTAGAACTATATATCATCTATTAAGTTATTTTTAAAATGGCAGCAATATATTATCATAAATTATTATATACAAAATAATATAAAAGTTTATATCTATAAATGAAATGTTATCCGTACGAGTGTACGGGTTAGAATCTAGTATCCGTTTAAAACGAGTTCAATGGTCTCACCTTACCAACAACCACCACTAAGCATTTCGAAAGATAATTAAACAAAAAATTAGAAACAAACTAGCTAGAGATGTTACCGTTTTGACCACTCTTTTGGAACATTGATCAATGTTTTGTCTCTGTCACACCAATAATGTACCGCAAATGAAAACACTAATACGTTTAAATTTGCATTGAATTTGCATAGTCTTTTTCTTTGAACTTTGCTCACATTGCCATCGCATTTTATAAAGTTGTATGTAAGTTGTCTACTTCCAATCTAGTCCAACTACAAACTACTTGATGGAGGAATATCTATAGGAATTTTCTTATAAATCTTTTGATTTATAATAGTCTTGAAACCTTAATTATTTGACAAGTGACACTTGAGTTTTCTGTCAAGGCCCAAGACAAAAGCTGAATGGGAGTGTGTGTAAGGACCCACATAAAAGAGGAAAAATAAGAGTGTCTCACTTCATTGTCAAACATTTATTGTCTACCTCAGATTAGAAGTATGTCCTGATTTGGTACCAATATATAGGTTAAGCCCCAACCTAATTGGATGTTCGGTTTCTTTTTCTATTATGCCATCTCCATCTTTTCCCCTAATAAACGTTGGTTAACCTGTCTTTTTCACTCTTAAGTACCGACGACCTACTTGTACGTGCACATCATTTTCCAATGGGCCTACTGCTAGCTTGCAAAATGACACTAAATAGACCGATTAATCACTCAACTCTTACCTAATGGGCCTATTCCAACCATGAGTATGGCAGACACTAATTATTATGTGTGTTTGTTAATCGTAGTAATCATGAGTCTTATTTCGTTCTGGCACCAAAACTCACAAGTTCATTCAAATGTCTATGATTTGAGCAAAAACTAATAACAGTTTTACATAAAAACCACATTGGGCTTCATGTTATGCGATCGTCGTGTATAATCCCAAACTGAAAGGTTGCACAATTAGAGCCACATAACAAGGGGAACGCATATTTCACAGTTCAGATACCAAAAGGTTACGTAATGAATTGATCACAAGCTCTGATCTCGTAACTGTTCCCACAAATGCAAATTCAATGAGATGAACTTAATCTGACACAAATGCTTTGGTGTTTTCTTAAGCCTTAGTCTTTCTCTTTTGATGCGGATGATAAGAGATGGTGCAATGTTGCTGCTTGGATAACCGCACTTGGGTTTGTATCCTTCGGCGTGTGAGATGCTGTTCGTCTTAAGTTGAAACCTCTTTCTACACTGGTCTGTCTTGAACGCCGGAATGACCTTGGAAGATGTCTGATAAGTCGTGATGAAGTCACCAGTAATACAACACCAAGCATTATAAGTAACCTGCAAAAAGGATCAACACTCTCCCATCATCCAAAGACTATAAGAGTTCTGTTTATGCACATAATGACTCTATGGTGAGTGGAACCGTTACCATCCCAAGAGAAGCAAAAGTCGACCAGATGGTGAAGTGGGCAATTTCTCACCCAAAGCAAACATTCCCGCGACCACACCTGTTACAATTGATGCCACAGCAGCGCAAGTGGATACTACTATTGCTCTCCCATGTTTTAGTCCCCGGGTCTGATAAAGCAAGGGGAAAAAAAAAACAAAGACTAGAATCATGATAACATAAACTACCTGAATATCAAACTAGAGGAAGATAATCTGTTATGTTATACACGACGGTGAACTCAAATGCAGATAAGACTATGAGCAAGTGGAAAAGGACCAAGTACCTGGTAGAAAAATCCCGTTCCGCTACAGCATATACTAATAGAGATGCAGATGGGAATGAACATTGCAGAAAACCCCTGCTCCACGAATACAAAACCCATCTTTGATACTACAGATGCCATCCTGTCATTAAATGAGTTGTGAACTGTTGGTCAGCTATGCAACAAGCTGAAAATACAGTTCAGCTGTAGTTATGTTCCTGCGCACATTCAAAAGCACATTTGTACTTGGATTTTTTCAGAATCAACAACACATGGTAATGAATATAGAGTAGATGTCAATTGGATATATCAGAGGCTAATCACATAGACCAAATTAAATGTTCTTTGATGTTTATGGATAGCAAAAAAAAAAAGAAATACCCGAATAAAACCCCAGATTCCAAGCCATATATAATTTCTTCCACCACTTCATATTCCATCTGCAAACCATAACCAAAGCTAGGATTAGTGCATTTGGTAGGAGAAATACAAAGAAAATAACACCAGAGGATACTATATGCCTCTTGTAGCTCAAAAAGTCTTAAGCAAATAGACAAATAAGAGGAATATATACCAGCTCCTGCTCCCTGCGCTGGCGTTTATAGATATGAAGCCACGCATTTAGTAGTACCTTGTTGCCAAAAATTCAACACAAGAAAGTAATCAGATACTTTACCATTTAACAAACTAATTAAATGATACTAGTATCCGATAGTCCAGATGAAAAAGAATTATATTAAACCATTTGTTCTAATAGTCAGACTTAGAAATGATATATACAGATAAAGGAAAAGCCAAAAAGATGGAAATGAGATGACGCCAGAAGAGACAGACTTTTCTAATGAAAATACCATAGATGAAAGGTACCTACAAACAAGATGGCAACAACAAGAGCCAGCCAGAGCAACTGGAAGACAGATATCAAAGATGCTTTTTGCTCCTCACCACCAGCGCCAACTCCTACATCAGAAGCCTCAAAATTATAATAAAATGAATTTTCTCTACCATCCATATCTTCTCAAACCTTACCTATGGTACCAATGCCAGCCACGGTGATCCCAATCCAGTCAAAAACATTCATAACTTCCTTGAGATAAAAATGCGAAAAGACAGAAAGAATGGCAAGTCCACATCCCGAAACTGGCTGAACAACAGACACCTAACNGGGGGGGGGGTCTAAGGTTATCAAAACTAGACATCTCTCAAAAGGCAAAACAATCTTTGAACTTACAGGAGCAAGAGAAAGAGCTCTGAGCATCAACAAAGCCCCAAAAATGTCCATGAGAAAACCTAACGCCCAAGGTTTGTTCACAGCATATGCTCTTATCACCTGCCAACAAATTGATGATAAAAAAAATGTTAGCTTTACCGTAGAAAAGTGATCAAGCATCCGGTTTGAATCACGATATGGATCAAATTGAGATAGAACAAAGCAACCCAGAGTCCCAATACTTTGAAAAAACGAAAAAATTGACTCCGATCAAATACCCCCAAAAGACTAGATTTTTATCTCGAATTCGAATTTCCCAGATGTAAAACGTAAGAGATCCGTCGAAATGAGAATCAGAGATAGCATGCAATCGAAGGCCAAAGCATCAGAGAGAGGACCTTAAGCTTGAGGGAGAGAGGAGGGAGGATGATAGTGCCCTTCTTCTGCAGAACCTTGCCGATGTTGTTACCGGCGGTGGCCGCAAGCGTCAGGCATATCGATTCCCACATTTATCCAATGTTCTACCAAACGCCGGCGAGAGGAGGATCGAAGATGGAGAATTATTATTATTGTTTGCCGATGTCTTACGTTATTACATGCCCATCTCCTCTGTTTTTTATTGTATTAAAATAGTAACTAGATTCTGACCCGCCCTTAAAAAGGTTGGGTATATTTTTTGTTTTACATCTTTTTAGGTCTTTTCAATTGGTAATTTAAATATAGTTCTAATGGCATAAAACATAATAAATAATATTTTAAATAATGATAAAAATAAAAAAAAATAATAGTTGGACCATACTATTATCAATGGATCACACTGCTATTTTAATAGAATAGATTACTAATTATTATGTTTATAGCAATTTTTTATTATATAATGGAGACTATTATGTCACACTATAATATGTCAACAACAACTTCTGAAGAGACTATTTCTTGATTATTAATTTTTTCCTTTTTTTTGGTTTAGTTGGTTTAAGTTATGCAAAACTGCTTAACCTCCATGGCTAGTTGCGTTTTCATAACTTTTTTTTACCAATTTCTTATAAGATATTTCTGTAAATACAAATGACAAGTGCAAAATATATACTGATATATCAAACAAATGTAACTTGCATCGCAAACAAACAATCAAGACCTAGAAACGTGTTTTGGCTTAGATTTTGGTGTTGCCAGACCAATATTTTAATTTAATTTTTTCAAATGAATGATTATTCAACAAAAAAAAAAACATTTGTACAATGTCTGTAACTCTAGCTGAGCGTGTGTGTTTGACAAAAAGAATTTAGATTGAAATCAAAACAAAAGCATGTTTCCATGGCCTTGGTATGTTTTGGAGGCTTGGAGCATCCGCAAGACCAATATTAAGATATGTATGTTCTCCATTAACTCCGATGTTATTATTAGTGTAAAACCAACGACGGAGAGATTGATTCGTCACTCACCGGATGTGATAAGGTTAATTAACACATAAACCCAACCATACTAAAGTCTTTAAATGAAAAAACAAGAATGGTTCATATGTCATGAACTTGCAGCAACACAAGAGACCTTTCAATAATCTAGTTTGAACCATTTTTTTACGGGTGGAAAAGATTCATCCAAGCTTTGTGAAATTCCATAAACTATGTAAACTAATGATCTTTTTTTTTGTTTTTGAACAAAACTAATGATCCTATATAGTTTTGTGGCAATCACACTTACATTGAAGAATATAGCATACACCGAGAGATATAAGAGAACAAAAACATAATTAATTACTTGAAGAAATCAAATAAAAGAAGAAACTCAAAGCGATCTTAAGAAGAAAAAAATAAAAATAAAGAAAATCACCACCAGCCATAGACGACCTGCGTGTACCTATGTTTAAGCCATCTGAAGCTTTTTCTAAAAGAGCCTTTGACTTGGCCTTCAACACTATACATCTTGTAACTCGCCACCCTTTTCTTCCTCTTCAGCTCCGGGTCCGTTATCCCCCAAGATTTCGACCTCCCTATCGATTTTCCCTTCTTCATATCGTACATGTTGCTCTCCGTCGCCGTCCCGTAAGAAGCGCTATAGCTCCTGAAGTCTCCGGTTCCAGGAACGCCGTTGTAAGGCTGGATCTGCATCCCTCCGCACGGTCTTTGACAGCCGTAATCTTCCATTGAAGCCGGCGAGAGTTTTTTCTCTTTGTTTACAGCTCAGAGAATAATAACGCGAGAGCCGTGTCTTTTGAGCTGGTCTCGACTTGACACTCGGACGTTACATAATTCATTCATTTTTAATTTCTTTTCTGGCTGTTTTTTAAATTTGAACAAAGCGAAATGGCATTACTATGATGAATAAAATTTCAATAAGTACCTAATTGTGCTAGATGAATTATTGGCCTCGAATTATTATCCGAGCTACGATCCAGGCTCCGAAAATTTGGATATCCAAAAGGGACGGATCTGAATTCGGATAATAAAATGTTGGATCCATCAAAACCGAATCTGGATCATGATATCTTGATTTTTAGTCACGATATCCAAATCCGTAATTTTTTCGATAATTATTTCAAAAATAGTAATATTTATATATATAATTAATTTTATTTATTATATAATAATTTTATAATAGTATATATAAATTTTATATAAGTTTTGTAATAGTATATACATAAATGATTAAAAATATTATATGCATTTTTATTTTTAAATTATTGTTAATGTTTTAATATATTTAAATATTATTTATTATTAATTTTAAGGATCCAAATTTGGATCACATATCCGCTGGATATTATAATTTTTAGAAGGATATTCGGCATTTGGATATCCGGATAAAGATAATAAAAATATGGATCCGATCCAGATACTTTAAAATTCTTCGGATATCCGATCCGTTCCAGGTCTACATTGAAATATAAAAAAAAAATGTCTCCGTGAATAGATTACTCATAAATAAACAAGGGATTTGTTTTCTTTTAAAATATAGCTGACCATTGATTGATGTGAAGAAACGGTCAATGAGCAAGTTGTGCGTAATAATGTTTGGTGTTCAGTATTCACATATTCGTGTGTGGGAACGTGACTACCAGCAAACATACAAAGGGCCATACACGCCTTTAATCAATAGCTTAATTTTCCACGAGCTATCATTTTCCCACATGAACAGTAGATTAATTAATTTAATCTATATAAAAAAAATTGGGTCGAATTTTATAAATTATTATTATCAGAAAGTTATTATTAACAAATATATTTCATATCTCTTTTTATGCTAGCTAGGAGCTTTATATAACACCAAACGGGGGCAAACTTTCATGAGGGCTTAATATGTAATTTATTATGTTCTGACACTACACTAAAACTTAACTTTTTACTGTTATAGGTATTTTCCTAATTTCATATTTCTTTATGGGTTTTGGCCTAATTCACTCTAAAAAAAATTGGGTCGAATTTTATAAATTATTATTATCAGAAAGTTTGGTGATAAGAAAAATCAATAACTAGTTTAACGTCTTACACATAAAAAGGCGAATCCCTGCTAAAGGTAAGCACGGTCCAAAAGTAATCTGAGCCCAAGCCCACAGACTCCTTAGCATTACCGGTAGACTACGAAACCGGGAAACGTATAAGCCATATTACGGAGAATCGAATCGAATTTTTAAATGAAAGATCTGAAGGGATAAATGATGACGATGACCAGCGTGGTTCTGTTGTCCACTTACGATGTGGGGGATGGTCGGAAAATTCCTATCGACCACGTGTCTACGCAGGGGCTCTCCACGTGATTCCCACGCCGAAAGCGGTGGTTTTCAGCACCGGAGGAGAGAATCTTAACAGTACTAATACTAATATATCCTCTTAATTCTTTTTGATCGATCAAAAATATTCATCTCTATCACCACCATACATTTTTATGTCAAAAAGCTTCTTTTTTTTTAATTAGTACAGTCATTTGTCGACCCACGATTACGAACATGGCTTCTTGATCTCTAACACCAAGGCAATACTTATAAAAAAATTAAACTAAAAACAAAGGCAATGCATGTTTAGCAAAAAAAAAAAAAAAAAAGGCAATACTGATATATATATGTTTTATTATTATTATACATATCATACTACACAATGTAATGCACTAATGCATGTTTAGTTTTTGATATTTTCTAGTACATAGAACATCCATAATTAACTATCGACTTTTCACTATAAATGTGATTTTATCAGTGATTAGTGGTAAACTGGTAATCGATTTTGATTAAACAGATGAAGTCATTGCAAGACAGTTGCTTTGCTTATACTTGTACTAGTTGAATTCTTTTGTTTACTCTTGTCTTCTTTTCCACTCAGTTCAGGTCTCCATATGTTTTCGGTATCAGTCCAAAGTGTCTAAAAGCATTTTATTTTCTTTAGGTTCCTTTTTCCCCTTGCGTTGATGCGTCAACTTCAAGCAACACCGAAGCTATAATGGCTCCAAACTAGAAGTCAAAGTGAATATGTCCCTCAAAAGTCTTATCGTATGATATATATTATACAGACTGATCACATAGATTTGCCACTAGAGGGATATATACGAATGAGCCCCATACAGACGTTATTAATTTTAATATTAAAACATAATATACACATCAGGTATTTTAATTTCCGTTTTACTTGTAAAGTTGAATACGCGTTTTAGCTTCAAAGATCTTGACCATTTAAGCTGACAAGTGAAAAAAACTTGGGTTTTGCTTTAACGGTCTAAATACACATCAACACATAAATATTTCTTCATCACAAATTATGAGGTAAATTCACCGCTCAGGGGACTTAGTAACTAAGCCTATCAGTCACTTAAAATGCGATGAAGATCACTAAGTCCATCTAGTCGGTAAGCGACAACACTACAAGAAAACAGCAAGGATATTGAGGAAAAAAATTGTCGGAATTTCGTCGGAATAACGTTATTCCGACGACATA